>NC_052350.1:15682441-15685537 GCF_009727055.1 Benincasa hispida | reverse complement strand
ATCATGTCATATTTAATGAAGACGAATTTTCATTCCAAACAGGCTTTGCTAACCTTCAAATCTCTACTCCCACAAATATAGCTCGATCATCTCCACATGGTTCTCTTCACCTCCTATCCATCCATCCTGTCCACAACCCTCACCTGAAACAAATCCCTCTATCCAACATCAATCTCCTCACACTTTTCCTACACCAGCCACAAGTTCACCTTTCCCACATCCTAGCCCATTAATGTCTCCCTCAATTACTTTTCAATCCCCTATAGTGTCACCCTTAACAACACCTCTACCCTTCCCTCTACAGCAATCCCTACAACCTACCACTCAACCCCTCATTGGCACTCATCCAATGATCACCAGAGGGAAGGCTGGTATTTTCAAACCTAAGGCTTGGGTTGCTAAACGTATTGAAGACCTTACTCAGAGTGAACCAACTTCAGTCTCTCAGGCTCTTACAGCTCTACAGTGGCAAGAAGCTATGAATGAAGAACTTGCTGCACTGCAATGTACAAATACTTGGTCACTGGTACCTCATTTATCTAATCAAACTGTTGTTAGTTGCAAATGGGTCTATCGTATTAAACTGATGCTCAAGGCCTTGTTCAATGGTATAAGGCACGCCTTGTTGCCAAAGGGTTTCATCAACACCCTGGCTACGTTCAGTTCTGTTGTCAAGATGTCTACTATTAGAATTGTGCTTACTTTGGCAGTGTCTCATCACTGGCCACTTCGCCAAATTGACTTCAATAATGCCTTTCTCAACGGCAAGCTGAAGGAGACTGTCTACATGTCTCAACCCCTAGGTTTTGAAAGCAAAACTCACCCACATTACATTTGCAAGCTCAATAGAGCTCTCTATGGTCTCAAGCAGGCTTCTCATGCGTGGAATGATGAGCTTAAAGCATCTCTTTGTCAACTCAACTTCAAAGTAAGCTCCCTAGACACTTCTCTATATTATATGCGTACCTTATCCTCCATCACTCTGCTGCTAGTCTATGTAGATGATTTGATACTCACCGGCAGTGATCCAACTCACATCGATCATCTTGTTGCCCGACTGCATACACAGTTCTCTTTCAAAGATCTAGGACAGCTCAGCCAATTTCTTGGTGTCCAAATCTCTTATACACCCTCTGGCCTATATCTGCATCAAGCTTAATACATAACTGATCTTTTCTCTAAACTAAACCTCAACCATATGAAACCTTGTCCAACCCCTACAGTACCTAGCACCTCTCTGTCCTTGAGCATTGGAACACCCTTCCATGACCCATTTCTATATCACAGCACGATTGGTGCTCTCCAATACCTCACTAATACAAGATCAGAAATTGCCTTCATTGTTAATAAGCTTAGCCAATTCCTCAAAGCTCCTACTGATATTCATTGGTCAGCTGTCAAACGTGTGCTTAGATATCTTGCAGGGGCTCTCCACTTTGGCCTAACCATCAACTGTGATACTTACTTCAATTTAACAGCCTATTCTGATGCAGATTGGGCCTCAAGTATTGATGATCGAAAATCTACAGCTGCTTATTGCCTCTATCTTGGATCGACTCTCATTTCTTTGTCATCTAAGAAACAAATGACAGTGGCTCGCTCCAATACTGAGTCCGAGTATCGAGCTATTGCTCATGCTGCAACTGAGATCATTTGGGTGAAAAATTTGTTAACCGAGATTGGTTTCTCTCCAAAGGGTATACTTGTTCTCTGGTGTGACAACATGGGTGCAGGTGCCTTAGCTGCCAACCCTGTCTTTCACGCACGAATTAAGCATATTGAAATAGATGTGCACTTCATCCATGACCTTGTCTTTCAAGATTAACTTCATGTTAGATATGTACCCTCTGCAGAACAATTGGCGGATTGCCTAACTAAGCCTTTACCCCTTGATACATTTGTCTACCTTCGAAGCAAGCTAATACTAAAAGACCTACCCTCTCGCTTAAGGGGGGATGTCAAGGAAGAACAAATTGCCTCGTCAGCAGATGACAAGGANTATGGTTTAAATTGATATATTTATGAAAGTTTAGGGTTTAAATTAATACATTTAAAAAAGTCCAGATTTAAATTAATACAATTATTAATTTGGAGTTAAAAGTGACACATACCTTAAAATTCAAGGTTTAAATTGATACAATCTCAAAATTCAAGGTTTAAAATTAATACAATTATTAGTTTAGGGTTTAAATTGATATAATCTAAAAATTCAAAGGTGTAAATCGATATTAGTTCTAATTTAAAAGAATAGTTATTGCACTTGGACATATAGGGTGGTCTCTAAAATTAGTTACCGATTGTAGTGGCCAAAGTTGGACACCGACGGTAATAAGAAGTGGCGGCTAGAGTAAGCCGATTGTGATTGCAAGAAAATAGTCGGAACCAAAAGTGGTTTTTAATGAAAAAATATATTTGAGAAAAATACATAAAGTGTAATTCATTCAATCATGTGATCACAATTTATAACTTTTAATTGCACGAATGAAGTAGAGTTGCACAAATCAATCCACCAAGTAATAGTTTAAGACCTCAGCCAGTGAGATAATCCACTAGAAGGTACTAGAGGCAAAGCCCCATTTCCCCCTATTCCCTTCTTTATAATGTTATTTTATTTTTAAAAGAAAAGACAAGGACATTCTTAATTTGGCCAAAGAGAGGTCAAAATCCGGACGTGGGTCGGAAAGCCAAAACCTCGGAATTTGCCAAATAATGCTACATTTCGTGTACAATACTGCTTCATCACCCAACAAGCAGCTGCCACCATTTTTTGTCTCCTTAATCATTCTTTGAAAATGAAAACCATTAGTTCTGAATTGGTTTTGACCTTCCTATTATTGCTTTTTTGCCATCCAGCTGTATTTTCCCACTTTACCCCCAACAACCCCAATTCTTTTCAATTTCATCCAACTTTCTAACATTCTCTCGAGAACTAACCTATGGATTGCTATAAATATAGCAATATCACCAAACGCCTACCCCTCTTCATGCAAAACCCATATTCATTCCTTCATTACATACAATTATTCCTTGTACCAAAATGGCTTTCTTCTCTTATTCAAAAAAGCTAATCCATTACTCAATGCTATTTTTCTTTTC
>NC_052350.1:15626139-15682416 GCF_009727055.1 Benincasa hispida | reverse complement strand
AACAACACCTCTACCCTTCCCTCTACAGCAATCCCTACAACCTACCACTCAACCCCTCATTGGCACTCATTCCAATGATCACCAAGGGAAGGCTGGTATTTTCAAACCTAAGGCTTGGGTTGCTAAACGTATTGAAGACCTTACTCAGAGTGAACCAACTTCAGTCTCTCAGGCTCTTACAGCTCTACAGTGGCAAGAAGCTATGAATGAAGAACTTGCTGCACTGCAATGTACAAATACTTGGTCACTGGTACCTCATTTATCTAATCAAACTGTTTGTTAGTTGCAAATGGGTCTATCGTATTAAACTGATGCTCAAGGCCTTGTTCAATGGTATAAGGCACGCCTTGTTGCCAAAGGGTTTCATCAACACCCTGGCTACGTTCAGTTCTGTTTTCAAGATGTCTACTATTTAGAATTGTGCTTACTTTGGCAGTGCTCATCACTGGCCACTTCGCCAAATTGACTTCAATAATGCCTTTCTCAACGGCAAGCTGAAGGAGACTGTCTACATGTCTCAACCCCTAGGTTTTAAAGCAAAACTCACCCACATTACATTTGCAAGCTCAATAGACTCTCTATGGTCTCAAGCAGGCTTCTCATGCGTGGAATGATGAGCTTAAAGCATCTCTTTGTCAACTCAACTTCAAAAGTAACTCCCTAGACACTTCTCTTATAATTATATGCGTACCTTATCCTCCATCATCTGCTGCTAGTCTATGTAGATGATTTGATACTCACCGGCAGTGATCCAACTCACATTCGATCATCTTGTTGCCCGACTGCATACACAGTTCTCTTTCAAAGATCTAGGACAGCTCAGCCAATTTCTTGGTGTCCAAATCTCTTAATACACCCTCTGGCCTATATCTGCATAAGCTTAATACATAACTGATCTTTTCTCTAAACTAAACCTCAAACCATATGAAACCCTTGTCCAACCCCTAAGTACCTAGCACCTCTCTGTCCTTGAGCATTGGAACACCCTTCCATGACCCATTTCTATATCACAGCACGATTGGTGCTCTCCAAAAACCTCACTAATACAAGATCAGAATGCCTCATTGTTAATAAGCTAAGCCAATTCCTCAAAGCTCCTACTGATATTCATTGGTCCAGCTGTCAAACGTGTGCTTAGATATCTTGCAGGGGCTCTCCACTTTGGCCTAACCATCAACTGTGATACTTACTTCAATTTAACAAGCCTATTCTGATGCAGATTGGGCCTCAAGTATTGATGATCGAAAATCTACAGCTGCTTATGCCTCTATCTTGGATCGACTTCTCATTTCTTTGTCATCTAAGAAACAAATGACAGTGGGCTCGCTCCAATACTGAGTCCGAGTATCGAGCTATTGCTCATGCTGCAACTGAGATCATTTTGGGTGAAAAATTTGTTAACGAGATTGGTTTCTCTCCAAAGGGTAAACCTATTCTTGGGTGACAAACATGGGTGCAGGTCCTTTAGCTGCCAACCCTGCTTTCACGCACGAATTAAGCATATTGAAATAGATGTGCACTTCATCCTGACCTATGTCTTTCAAGACAACTTCAATGTTAGATATGTACCCTCTGTGAACAATTGCGGATTGCCTAACTAAGCCTTTACCCCTTGATACATTTGTCTACCTTCGAAGCAAGCTCAGACTAAAAGACCTACCCTCTCGCTTAAGGGGGATGTCAAGGAAGAACAAATTCCTCGTCAGCAGATGACAAGGAACCATGTAGAAGCTGATATGGAATGCTCTTGCTGTATTGCTGTGTATATGCTCTCGTTGTGTCACTGGTGTGTATGCTATCGCTAGTGTCATTGGTGTGTATGCTCTCGCTGTGTGTCGCTTGTGGTTTATACTCTCGCTGATGCTGATGTGTATGCTCTCCTAACAGCCTTGCCATATAATTATTCTCTACAGCTGTATAGAAGATTCGTACTTATTTTTTTTCCTTATTCTAAAACCTAAGCGTTATATATCTATACATCACTACCTGTATTAGGTGTGGGAAAAAGATTTAATATACGAAATCAAATATACAGAAAAGGAAGAGAAATTGCTCTCCCAGATCTTCATCTCTCCTGCAACATTTTTTATTTTCTTCTTCAAGCTTAGCTTTTATAGCTGCTCGACTAATCCAAAGGTTTGACAACAAAAAAGAAAAAAATAATCAACTGGATCCAAACGACAAAGATGAGGAAGAGAGAAGAAATGAAAATAGAATCCAAAGGTTTGATGATAAAAAAAAAAAAAGATCAGATCTGGATCCAAACGGCAAAGATGGGGAAGAGAGAAAAAATGAAAATGAATCTAAAGGTTACATTAAAAAAAAAAAAAAAAAGATCTGGATCCAAACGGCAAAGAGGGGAAGAGGAGAAATGAAAATATATTGATTTTTAGGGTTAGTTTTGAGGGGATAAAAAAAGGAGTTTTGAGTGGGTAAAAAATGGGTTTTAATAACCCATAGGTTTTCTTTATGGGCTTAACAAACATGGGTAATAAATACCCACCCAACCCAATAACTCATACTCATTTATCAAATACCTTCTAAGTTTTCAATCTTTTTATTTTTTTTCCTTGTCGAGTCTAGTTAAATTTTCAATTTGATTCATCACCAACCATCCGAAAAATTTATTGAATTTTCATAAATAAAATCTTAAATATTGTTGTATGAACAAATGATCATTGAGTTTTATTATGGCTCCAATTGAAATTTTAATGATGATCCAGTCTCATAGAAGATATATGTCACAGAAGACAGTGTAGGAAATTTAGAGACAATAATAGAGTATAAACAGTAAATCAAGAATGAACACTCAAAATTTGGTATTCAATGATAAACCACCTACATGGGGGAGTGTGGTCGAGAAAGATAGTTTACAATATTGTACTTATCTATAAATAATGAAGATTATAATGACACATGTACGGTCGAACTTATTTAATCATCTAAGCTCCCGCTAGATGTGAGACATCTTCTCAATTGAACTTAGCCTCCCTCTAAGTATTTGAATATTAGTGAAACAACGTTTAGGCTCCCTCTAAGTGTGTGAGATTCCCTCGCATAATAAAAATATCTTTCCTTCTTCTTGTGAACTTCCCTCCAGCTAAAAAACTTAGGTTCCTCCTAAGTTTGAGAACTTCTTCTCAATGAATGAAATCTTAGGATCCTCCTAAGGAAAAGAAGCCCTTCTCAATCCACATTGCTTTAGGCTCTCCCTATGACCAAGTAAAACTTCACAAAGATTGAAACATTCACACCAAGAATAAATGAAGAATAAGCTGCCACAAGCTAAGATTAACTTTTGCTTCTTCAAACACAAACCATACAAAAAGATATTTGTCATGTTAAGACTTATGCCCTAAAGCCGACTTATGCTCTAAAGCCTCATAGTTAATTAGTTATTTGATATAATAACTGATCATTTTAAATATGCTATAATCATAATTAGTTATTCATTATGGAAAAAATCTAAGGCTATTTCATGAGACTTGAATAGTATGTAGCGGACACAGTTGGTGTTGGGATTTATGCCCTAAAGCCTCGTAGATAATTAATTATTTGACAGACTAATTGATTACTTTAAGTATGCAATATTAAAGTTATCCATCAAGGAAAATCCAAGGCTATTTCATGAGACTTAAATAGTATGTAGCGGACATACAGATGGATCATATTTCAAATAATAATCTAAAGAGTCTATAGTATATGGATAAGGTTGGGTGCCTTATCCTGGTAACACCATGGAATGACCTACTTTGTAAATGTTACAATTATAGTAATGTGTTACATACAATGTGATCCAGATCGTTTGTGTGGAGATATGCGAGTGGAGTATCCTATACAACGAGATTGTATAAACTGGACCACGAAATACTTAATCTCTCATTGTAACATCGTTCATTAAAGAGATTAATATTTCATAGGATAACCATGTAAATCGATCTCAATTCTAAATAAGTTATGGACCTCTATCTAAGAGGCAATCCTTTGAATTATATGGGTGAGAGTGGTCCAAGTCGCCGACTCAATAAGCTTACCATTTCGGGGACTTGTTCGAGTAGGAAATGGAAACATAGCTATACAAGATGGAAGTTGCTTCTTCCCGCCTTTAGGGTAAGTAGAAGAGTAGTTCCCCTAAGTGCTGATTGTGAGTCTTGAGCAAAGGGTTCCGCCCTCTCGTAGGACCATAAACAAATCATTCATTTGAGAGATTGATGGTACTTAAGGAGTAATAGGTAATTACATGGGTAAAATGATAATTTGACCCAACTATAATTATAAACTACTCGTGAAGGATCGACTTACTGTAATGGTTAAATCCATAGACGCAGAAATATTCTACAGTGCAAAGAGTGCAGTTATAGGTCTTTAGTGGAGTGACTCACAGTTAATGACCCATAGTTAATGAATGCTCATTAACATAATTAAAGAATTTAGTTAGTTAATGTCGAATCATTTAAGCTTCTAATCTATAGGTCCATTAGGTCCCCTGCTAGCTCACAACGGGTAAATAAGGACCAAGAGTTTTGAAAGAATTTGGTTTATTCAAATTAAATAATAGAATAAAATATTGTATATGATGCAATTAATATAATGTATATGAAGGAACTTTTATCAAAGAGACCAGTGAGAGGAAGCGAGATCGTTCCAAACCCTATTTTGATAGAACATACACATTTACGATCAAACAGTAATAGTTATGCATAAACTCTAAATTATAACATGCTTCAAAAGGAAAATACTGAGGATCAAGAGAACTTACCATTGAAGAAATTTTCTTCTCGTTCCCTCGATCTAACAGCACGATCATTCACCAACATGAACGTCACGCCTCAGCAATCTCCTCGAATAAGAACAAATAACACTTGATCCTCGAACAGTAAGCAGACACCACCAAAGGCTACCTTGGTATTCTCGGTGTGAGAATCCAGGAGTTGTGGGCTCTGTATGGATTTAGTAGAGGGTAGGAGGAATTGACAGATCGTATAGACGATCGAGTAAGTGGAAAATGACTAAAGTCTATCGTATAAACTGGGTACTTGATCGTTTAGAAAACAAGTGTCTATCGTATAGCAAACTCGTTATATGATTGTTTATGCTCTCAAGCTATCATATAACTTTTTCTTTTGTGCGTCCATTTATCAACAATTATCAATCGCTTAATGATTGCATCATGAAAAAATGAAAACGATTTTCATCTTATCCATTAGTTACCATAACTGATCACAACTTCCCACTAAATTGGTTATTTGGAGAAAAAACTGAAACCAATTATCCCATAATTGGTTTAATTACAAATAAGTAATATATTCATAACCTATAGTTTTAATATCACATCTCATTCAATATATAAACCATAGTTCTTTTTCTCCTTTATAACATTTAATAATAATTCCTCCAATTAATGTATCTAATATATTAAGTCAATTATATTTTATATAATTGATGCAATTTAATTATATCATGTATAATCAAATTTTCTCTTGTTAATTTTAATACTTCAAACTAACCCAAAAGTTGATTCTCAACATGAATCCATTGAACTACCAAGGGGACCTTATGGACCTATAGCTTGAAGCTCAAACGGTACATGAATAACTTATTAAACTTTTTAATCAAGATATCCACCATTCGTTAATTGTCGAGCATTCCACTAAAGATTGACAGGTGCATTATTTGCGCTACAGATATATTTCTGTGTCTATTGGATGTAACTAATCAATGGTACGATGACCCTTCATAAATCGCTCGTAAGTATAGTCGGACCAATTTACCGTTTTGTCCCTGTAATTACATCTAACTCCTTAAGTATCACTGATTTCTCTAATGAACAATACATCATAGTCCTACTATGAGTAATCTTTTTCGGGCCAAAAGAAGGTTGGCGCCACATTGTTAAAGTCTCGGAATCAGCCTTAAGGGAACAATTTATCTACTTACGCCTGAATCGGGGAAGGAGTGAATTCCATCTTGTGTAGCTGAGTTCCCAGCTACCCAATAAGACGAATCCCCAAAGTGGTAGGTTTGAGTCGGCGATCTGGCCACTCGCACCTATACAAATCAAAGGATTGCCATCATAGGCAGGAGTTCCCAACTCACTCATGATTAAGGTCATGTTACCTATGGTCATCCTAGTGAAATGAAAGTCTCTATCATGAACGACGTTATATAACGAGACTAAACATTTTGTGGTCTGGTCTTATACAAACTCTTTTGTATAGAGCATCCCCGCTTGCATGTCTAATACATTAATGGTCAGGATCAGACCATTTGTAGCACTTTACAATATTTGTAACATCTATAAAGCGGGTTGCACTCGTAGTGTCATCAGGATAAGGTTTCTCTCCTATATCCATATACTACAGACCATTTAGGTTATCACTTAAACACGATCCACTTGTATGTCATCACATACATGCTTAAGTTACAACGATAACCAAGGATCTTAGTTTATTGGTTTGTGGTTAATGCAACTAAAATATCTCATATTTCAAAGATTATTGTGAATAAAATATCTCATATTATTACATCACAAAATGTTTGTTCATATAGGTGTTCACAAACTACTGAACCCTACGAGATTTAGGGCATCAACCCCAACAGTATATAGGTATATTATAATATAAAGTTAATTTGAATGAGATTCAAAATCAAACTTTATAATTGAAGGAGATTTATTATTTGAGTATTATTCAAATAATTAATATGAATAGGATTCATATTAATACTATGTGTTAAAATTTAATGTGAATGAGATTCATATTAATACTATGTGTTAAAATTTAATGTGAATGAGATTCATATTAAAACTATAGGTTATGAGAGAGATAAATATTTGAATAAGATTCAAATATTTAATAAATCAAATATAAGATATTTAATTTTGTAAATTAATTAATTATTATTATTAATTAATTACTTATTAATTATTGTAATTCATAATTGATTTAATTAAATTAAATATATTTAATTTAATTAAATTAACATGTGAAGTGGGAGTTTAGAAAAACCACCCCACTTCACGTTAAACAAAAAAAGAGAAGAGAAGTTTTTAAGTGGTTTTTTTATGGCAGAGAAATTACTTCTCATTTCCCTCTCTTCTCTTAATGATTTTACATAGAAATGAGTTCTCTGTGAAATCTCTGCAAAGATAATCGTTCCCTTTATTTTTTTTTCAAAACAGAAGCCTACCATCTGGTCCTTGCCAGAAATATAGCAGGGAAGATCAATTGGAGGTATCCTGGGAGTGTTGTATTGATTTGTTCATGACAAGAGAATTTTTGAAGAAAATGATGTTCTTCAAAGGTAATTCCACTAATTTATGCTTTTGAATCTATGCTTTGTCTGGAATTTATTTTTCATCATGTATTTTCAATCTCCCAATTTCAAGACAAAAGTGATAAATCACTTCCGCTGTGGGATTCAATCTCTTTAATTGGATCATGTTTCAAGTAATAACTTAAACGGTCTATAGTATATGGATTAAGGTTGAGTGTTTTATCCTAGTAACATTATAGATACGACCCACTTTGTAAGTGTTACATATATTGTAAATGTTACAAACGATGTGATCCAAATCCTTCGTATGGAGACATGCAAGTGAGGATATCCTATACAATGAGATTGTATAAGATCAGATCACAAAAATACTTAATTTCTCTTTGTAACACCATTGACTAAAAAGATTAATATTTCATAGGATGACCATATGTAACTTGATCTCAATTATGAGTGAGTTATGGACTCTTGTCTATGAAGATTGTCATTTGATTTGTATAAGTGAGAATGACCCAAGTCGCCAATTCATTAAGCCTACCGTTTTGGAGACTTGTCCAAGTAGGGAGTTGGAAACATAACTTCACAAGATGAAATTCAGTCATTCCCACATTTATCGTAAGTAGACAAGTAGTGGTCTTAAGTACTGATTTCGGGTCTTGAACAAATGGTACCCGCCTTCTCACTGGCCCGAGAGGGACTTGGTTTATGGTAGGATCATAAAGAGATTGTTCAATAGAGGGATCAGTGGTACTTAAGGAGTAAGAGGTAATTACAGGGTAAAATGATAATTTGACTCAGCTGTAATTACGAACAACTTGTGAAGGATCAACTTGTTTGTAATGGTTAAATCCATGGATGCAAAATATTATACAGTGCAAAGAGTGTAGTTGTACGTCTTTAGTGGAGTGGTCCATAGTAAATTAATGTTGACTAACATAATTAAAGAGTTGTATATGATACATTATAATAGTGGGATTCATATTAAAATTATTGGTTATGAGAGACGTGCATTTAAATATTATTTAAATGTACATTTAATTAAACATGAGATATTTAATTTAAAAATCAATTAATTATTTATTCTAATTAAATGAATTTTATTTCATTTTAATTATAATAAAAAGGAAGTGGAAGTTATTTTTATTTGTTTTTCCACTTCACGTATTAAGGAGTGGGAGTCTATTTTATGAGGGTTGGTTATTGCAGAAAATATGATTTACTCTCTCAAGAACACTCTCTCTCTCAATTCTCTCAAGTAAATTCCACAAGAGAAAGTTCTCTATGAAAAATTTTCTCTTTCACAAAACAGTATTCCATCTCTCTTTCAAAAAGAGTTCCCATCAATCGATCTCTTGTTAGAGAATAGTAAGGAAGACCCTATAAGGACGTAACGATCAAGTTCGAGAGAAATTAATTTGTTTTTCGTCGAAGAGGAAGAAGAATTATTGTACTTCTCGAAGAGCATCTTCAAAGGTTAGTTTTCTTTCTTTTTCTCTATATTTAAGGTAAACATGCTTAGCCTAATACATCATGAATGTATGTGTTGTGATTTCTCTAATATGTGTTTTTGAGTTCTAAAATAAAAATCAAAAGTAAGGTGTTCACATGCTTCCATATGGGATTCGATCCCTTCATGTCAATATTCAATAAAGATCTTTACACAATAGTACATGTGGCAACCCTAACAAGAATACTTCTTGGACTTAAATGCACAGTAGAAAGATGGAAAATATTCTTAAATAAATTCAATAAATCATAAAAAAAGAAAAGCAGCTCAAAGAAAATAAAATACAGAATAATTCAAATAGAGAAAGAAATATTCTATAGAGTCATTAACAACCTCTCATACATATTTCTAGTAAAAAATATTCTGAGACAACTTTGCCTCAAAAAAACAGCTCAAGAAGAAAAATCCAAAAATCTTAAACAAATATATAAGCCAATAACACAAATCCTAACTCCAAAAAATCCAAAAACCTTAAACAAATATATAACCCATAACACAAATCTAACACCAATCAAACACGCGTCATCAATTCAAAGTCTTTATATTAATTTTTATTTTCTTAAATCAAGTTAGCAACTCAACATTAATTTGAAAACCGATATTTATTAAAAAGTAATATTGTTGTTTTCAAATTTTGGAGATTAATTAGATTAAATTATAACATCTATATAGTTTGAAGGCTTAATTGCAACCATCCTTAGAGTCTAAATATTAACTTTGTGCATTTTTCAACATTTGAAGAATTAATTATAAGTTATCATAAGTTTAAGAAGAGTGATTAAAATTAAATTGAAAGGTTGAAAATGTGATAATGATGACAACCAATCTAGTGATTTTTATATTTACATCTACTTTTGCTATTTTACTCAAAACTTCAACTTTCTAGTTGATATTTATATAGTTAAGTTGAAAATAGTTTTGTACAGGTTTATATATATATATACATACATACAATAGGCTTATTTTCTTCTCAGAACTTTAAAAATTTGTTAGTATAAATTTATGAATTTTCATATTCGTAACGAATCTTTAGTTTCCTCGTGAAAATTGATAACCTTTTTAATATCGTTTATGTACTTAATATCTACACTATATATAAATGGAACCATAGAGGAGAATCTTTAGTTCCTTCTTTGCCATTACAATTTTAATAAATTCTTATTTTACCCTTCATCAAATAGTTGCAAATTATATTGGAAGACACCATTGTTTAAATAGGGGTGGTTATACACTGAATTGACGCATCAATTCATATATAGATGCCATTCAAATTGTAGATGTGAAGCATCACGTGTTAGCATAAATTCTTTATATCTATATTGAATAGATAAACCTTAGGATCATTCATGTCAAATTGTTAGGAATAATATACCGGATTCCATTGCAAAATTGATGATAGCTTCTACCCATTAAGTCCATACTCAATTAGAAATCTAGGGTCTTAATTAATTAGATCACATAATAGGACCCAATCTAATAAAATAACCTAATGTGATAAATTATTAATCCACATACATAGCCCATACTTTAATTAAACATATTATTATTTAAATATGTCTAACATTAATAGGGATGTGCTTAAAATGTTTCTTCTAAAGAGATTCTCCTATAATTAAAGTTCATTGGATTAAATATTTCTTTCGTTCTTTATTTTTTTTTACCAAAATCATTTTTTCCATAGAAATCACTTATCATGTAAAGGATTATCTTACCGTGTCATTTATTTATCAAAGTTTTAATTGCTATTCTAGAGTGCGGTAAATAGAGGAATCTTAGATTGTGTTGTATGATTTTGTTTTATTATGTTGTTTGTTTCCAATTTAAACTAAATAAGATGGAATGTTTTGTTTTTCAGTATTGCTATATATATACATTTTTTTAAAATATGGACAAAAGTGTCAAAGGAAAACTAAGATAAGTATGGCAACGTTTAGTTCCTCGACAAGTTCACATGAAATGATAGTTGAAATTCGTAGAGATTGGGATCAATGTATGCAGTGTACGTGTTTAAACATGTCCAATGTATCACTCTTCTTACAATAGAACCATTAATTTGGTTAAGGAATAGAATACACGAAGACATGCTTTTTTACCTTTTATATATTTATTATTGATTGTTGAATTACGCTCAAATGGTAAAGAGATCTCCCTAAAATGTTGTTTATAATGAAATTCTCCTATAATGAATGTCCTATTTAGTAAATACTTATATTTCTTTCTTTTTCTCTTAGAATCAATCTCTTCTAGGATCATCAAAGATTTACTCATAAAATAATAAACCATCTTATCATGTAACTTATTTATCACAGTTTTAGTTTACAACTTTTCATTTCACTTACATTATATGTATATTTTAATTTTAATAATTTATGTGTTTTTAACACTTTTCTAATACATTTTTTCAATACTTCTAAATTTTATTGGGGAGGAGAGAAGAATTTTTCTTTTCCTCTTTTACATTTATAGTTTTAATAAATTTATATTTTACCCTTCATCATTACAAATAGAATATGATTATTCGAGTTGAGGTATTCGTTGAGAGAAGTGCATTGAATGGTTACAATGTTTACTAGCGGGACATGATTACACATCAAATTAGTTCATCCATTCACATATAAACGCAATCCAAATAGTAGGTGTAAAACATCATAATTTGACAGTGAGAGATATGTCTAAAATATCATTTATAAAAATTGATATCCAATTTATTAAAAAATTTAGTTCTTTTTTCCTCCTTAAATAATACCAAAGAATTTTCTTTGAGGTAATAAATTATCATAATATGTCACTTCTTTATCAAATTCAATTGCATTATATGCATTATAACTTTAATCATCCATGTGGTATCTTTTAATTATTTTTATCTTTTTCATTCTTTCTTAATTTCATGTCAAATATTTACTATTTGAATTCAAGATAAAATATAATCATTCAAAACTTAAATATTACCTTATAAAATTACATTTTAAAGTTCTGAAACTACACATTTCAAATTTATTCCGAATTAATTTATATAACAAGAAAATTTGGATTTTTACACTACTTTTTTATTTTTTACTTTCAATTAGAGCTATGTGTTTTCATATGCATTGCACGTCTCTTTCAACTAGTAATATTTAAAATGTATGTGACATGTCTAATCTTATTTTTGGGTTTATGTGTTTTGCTAACATGTGTTAAAACTTGTTATAAAAAGTCTTGGAATATAGTTTTGTAATTTTTTTTTAATATATATATATAGACATCTCCTATATTTAATTTATAAAGTTATAAGAAATATTCTAGAATGTATGTGATCTAATCTTGTAAAGTTTACATGTCAATCTTGTTGGGGTTGACGTCCTAAATCTTGTAGGATCCTATAGTTTGTAATTGTAATGTACAAACATTTTATTTATTTAATAAAATATATGATGTTTTATTTCAATTTTAGTTGCATTAATCATAAACCAATAAGTTAAGATCCAAGGATATCTTGTAGCTTAAACATGTATGCAGAGACATACGGTTGGATCATGTGTAATAACCTAAATGGTCTATAGTAGATGGATAAGGTTGGATACCTTATCCTAGTTTATCCTGGTGATACTACGAGTATGACCTGCTTTGTAGATGTTACAATTGTTGTAAAGTGCTATAAATGATCTGATCCTGATAATTTATGTGGAAACATGTGAGTGAGGATATTCTATAGAAAGGAATTTGTATAAGACCGGACCACGAAATGTTTAGTCTCATTATATAACATCGTTAATAAAAGAGACTTACATTTCACTAGGATAACCGTAGGTAACATGACTTGAATCCTGAGTGAGTTGTGAACTTCTGCCTATGAAGGCGGTCCTTTGATTTGTATGGGTGAGGGTGGCTAGATCGCTGACTCAATAAACCTATTATTTTGGGGATTCGTTTGATTGGGGAGCTGGAAACATAGTTACACAAGAAGAAATTCACTCCTTCCCCCAACGTCGGGGCAAGTAGATAAATTGCTCTCTTAGAGGTTAATTCCAAAGCTTGAACAATGTGACGCCGCACCCTCTCCTAGCCTGAGAAGAGCTTGATTATAATTGGACTATGGTTTATTGTTTATTAGAAGGATTAATGGTACTTAAGGAGTTAGATGTAGTAACTATAGGGGCAAAATGATAATTTTGACCCAGCTGTATTTACGAGTAATTTGTGAAGGGTCATCGTAGTGTTGACTGGTTATATTCAATGGATACAGAAATATATCTGTAGTGCGAAAAGTGCAGCTATCGGTCTTTATTGGAATGCTCGACAATTAACAGATGGTGAATAATTTAATTAAAGAGTTTAATTAATTATTCACGTACTGTTGGAGCTTCAAGCTACAGGTCCATGAGGTCTCCTCTGTAGTTCAACGGGAATTAATGAGAATCAATTTTTGGATTAATTTGAATTGTTCAAATTAATTGAGAGAATTAATTATATGTGATATAATTAATTTAATCTAATTATATATGATAAATTGCTACAATGTATTTGATACATTATAATTTAAAGTTTATTCGAGAGAAAATAAATATTTGAATATGTTTCAAATATTAATTATGTGAATTTGATTCATATAATTTAATATTAAATGCATTGATGAGAGAATTTTAAAACTATATATTATATTGTATATGATGTATATTAAAACTATAGGTTGTATGTTATATATGATATAAACATATGACATATATATATATATATAAATAAGTTAGTTATTATATATATACAATGGTTTTATTATTATAAATTAAAATTAATTTATTTTAATTTTTTTAAATTTTTATGGGAGGAAAATAACTTCCCTCTCCTATTGATCTCTCAACTACTACATGATAGTGGGGTAGTTTGTATTCATCTTCTCCCATTGTGTGGTTTTAAAAGAAAGGAAAAAAAAGGATCATTCGAGAAAAAAAATGGAATCGACTCTCTATCTCCCTTTTCTACTCTATTCAAACTCTCTCTTTCAAATAGTCAAAGCACACACTCTTCCTAGATTCTCATCCAGAGAATACTAAGGTGTTCATTGAACCCATTTTTTAATTTTTCTGTTTTATTTTTACGAGCATGCTGTAATTTTTGAATTAAATGCATTATCTTAAAATCTAATTTTGTGAAGAATTGGAAAATTGAGGACGATCCGCTTCCGCTCAAGGATCTTTAACCAGGTTCCTCAATCTTACTTTCAACCTATAAAATTACATGTCATGGATCTAGAAATTTATGTGAGGAGAGGCAAGGGTAGAAGTTGATAATACATATTGTAGATTACCATATTTTGTGGGATTTATTATTCTATTTGTTTATTATATTTACTCATATTCTTTTATCTAGTATAACTTCCTTTTTAATAAAATGTAGAAGAAAACTAAAAACGATAAAATTTGAATCGAAGATTATTTAAGAAAATAAATGATTTTATCAAAGAAGTTTTAATTAATCTCTGATTTTCTTATTTCTCTTCACACACCATCTCCACCACCCATAACAAACCCTACTACTTAACCTGCACTGCCCTTACTTCTTAATTTTCTTAATTCTCTTTCCATATCTCTTCCCTATTTTCTCTCCACTTTTCCATATTTCTCATCTCTCCTCATCCTCACTCTCACAACTTAATTGGTTTCTTTCTTATTTCTCCGACATTGATACAAATTACTAACTTGTTTTTTCCCTATAAAATGGAGCTTTCCAAGTGAGGAAGAGGATAAAGTTCTGTCAGGGGGGAGGAGACCAAAAATTATGTCAGTTTAAAGTAAACTCTAAACTCTTTTCTTCACTTTGGAGGGAAAATGATCAAATCTCTTCCTTCTATATTTCATATTTAGTTTTACATTATTACATTAGAGAAACGAGGTGACAAAGTGTTTTTTTACTGTTTTGGAGAATGGAGATCTCACATATTTTTTCCTCTCTCTTTTCCTTTCCCATTTCAAGTAACGTATTAGAAGGAGGATGAAATCTTTTATTAAAAAAAGGTTTTTTCTTTTTCTCTCATTTTCCCATCAATTTTAAGAGACAAAAAATCTTCACAAAATGATCCTATCTGTCTCCAATCTTATTTTAAAACCAATTTTAACCCAATTAGGCTTGTCAATGGATAATTTGTTACGCTCTACCTCTCAAGTTTGAATTCTAATCTTTTATTATTATCTTGTTTTTTAATCTCATTTCATATCAAATTTCGAATGAATTGATATTAACTATGAGAGATTAGAAACATTAAAGTTTAATGTTGTAATATTCTTGAGGTATAGGAAATTATTTTGGGAATCCAAAATAAATTTCCAATTTTTCTTAATGACTTTGATACCAATCATAATTATTAGTTCATGTCTTTTTTCTAAAATGTGAGTTAGTAAGCATGATACATTTAAAAACAAAACAAAACAATATTTTGTGGACCTTATTAATTTTTTAATTGAATAATAAAAGATGAAATTTGATAACCGTTTTCACAAGTGTTATAGGCTGCTAATACATTCCTTACATACAAGTGACTTCCAAACTCAAATTTGAATTTATGTATACCAATATTTTTTAGTACTAAAATCCGCCCCTAAATGTAGATACATATTCTTTATTACCTTTATTTACCAACTTAGCTAGTTTCTAAACCTAAGTTAATCGCAAGATCAATTTCTATGATTTATAGAATGTATAAGGATCAAAATTGGACATTTGAAACTAATAGGGACCAAAATGAAACAACTATCAAAATATAGAGATGGAAATGATATTTTAACCTTATTTATATTATATTCCATTCACAACATTTTATTCCTTATTTGCTATATTCTTAGACCAAATTTCGATGCTTCATTAAAAGTAAATGATGATAAAGTGGTTTGAGCATTTGAACTTCGGAAGCACTTTTTTGTTTTTATAAACAAATTTCAAAGCACTTGATTGGGAAATAGAGCAAAAACAAAGTCGGTGAAGTGGTTGGAACGGAACTTGGAAGACGCGGCGAAAAATCGAACCAAATGAACAGCTGTCGTGTTACGGACCTTCGGTTGTCTCCTTTAATATCTTTTGTATCCAATACCAAATATTTTTCTTTAATATTTACTATTTACGCCACTTGTCTAAATTCAATTTTTTCTATTTAATTTATATACTTCCAGAACGGATTACTTTTTAAACAGAACATAAAAATATACGACCTCACTTGCTTTTTTTAAACAAAAACAGAAAAACAAAATGGTTAACCAATAAGATTTTAGTTTTCTTAGTTTTTTTAAAAAAATTAAGTATATAAATACTTATTGTACCTCTAAATTTTTTATTTGCAATCTACTTTTTATCTTTTTTATTTTTTTATTTTTTTATTTTTTATAATCAAACTAATTTATGAAAGCTAAAAAATAGTTTTTAAAATTTTTTTTTTTTTTTAAAATTTAGATAAGAATTCTCAACTCTTGTACATAAGAATGATACAAATTATTGTAAGAAATTAAAAGAAAATAGGTTTAATTTAAAAAAAAAATGGTTACTAAAAGGGTATAAATTTGTTGCTCTGGTATTTACCTTTTACTCATATTTTCAAAAAACCAGACCAACTTTTAAACTAAAAAAAAAAAGTTTTTAAAACTTTTTTTTTTAATTTAGCCAAGAATTTAACTATTGTAATTAAGAAAAATGTAAACTATTGTAAAAAAAATAAAAGAAAATAAACTTAATTTTCGAAAATAAAAAATAAATGAGGTAATTAGTTTGATTTTTAAAAATTAAGTATATATTCTCTCATTTTCTTACGCAAAATGAAAGTCTTATTCAAAATCTAATTACAAAAATAAATCTTTAAAGAAATATATTTTTTAATTCTAAATTTTGGTCTGATAGATAAAAAGTTAGATAATAAGAAGAGAAACTTAGTGGAAGGAATATTTATCAATGAACAAAAATAAAATAATTATGGAAAGGGACGAAAATATTAGTGAATGGGACCGTAGCTTATTGTACTTAAAAATTTACTTGGTGTAATAGTTGTTGAGTGGGTCAACAGGAGCAGCACGGCGCTGAGAAGAAGAACCGCGTAGCAGGCTTTAGCTTTAGGATGATTCCCTAAACCAGAACAATGCTTACCACTTTTCGTATTTCCATCTCCAGCTGTATGCAACATTCCCAATGGCGGTACCCCCACGAACCTTCTCTCGTTTTTCCTTCTCTTCCTCATCCCTATCTCTGCCCTTCCTATATAAATCCTCCTTCCCTTCTTCTTCTCCTCATCCAAACTTTAATTCCAACTTCAACTTCCAGCTATGGCTTCTTCCTTTGTTTTCTCAACCACTCTCTTACTCTCTCTACTCTTCGCCTCTTTCTTCATTTCATCCTCTGCTGCTAATTTCTACCAATCAACTGACATTACTTGGGGAGATGGCCGCGCTCAGATTCTCAACAATGGCGACCTTCTTACTCTTTCCCTCGACAAAGCTTCCGGCTCTGGCTTTCAGTCCAGAAATCAGTATTTGTACGGCAAAATCGATATGCAAATCAAGCTCGTTCCTGGAAACTCTGCCGGCACTGTCACTGCCTATTACGTAAGTTTTCATTTACTCAAATCCCCTGCCACTTCCCCTGTTTCTGCTTGTTTTCTTAATTCTTACAAAATTTTTTGTGAATTTGCAGTTGCGCTCAGAAGGGTCAGCCTGGGATGAAATCGACTTCGAGTTTTTGGGTAATCTCAGCGGCCATCCTTACACTGTTCACACCAATGTCTTCAGCCAAGGAAAAGGAAACAGAGAGCAACAGTTCCATCTCTGGTTCGACCCAACTGCCGATTTCCACACCTATTCAATTCTCTGGAATCCCCAGCGCATTGTGTAAGTTCAATTCCAATCATCAAATCAAACACACAATGTAGAAATCAAAATCGAAATTGAAACTGAAATTTGCTCTGTTTTTGGTTTACAGCTTCTACGTGGACGGAACACCCATCAGAGAGTTCAAGAACAAGGAATCAATCGGCGTTGCATTCCCGAAAAATCAACCGATGAGGCTTCAATCCAGTCTATGGAACGCCGATGACTGGGCAACCAGAGGTGGGTTAGTGAAGACCGATTGGACTCAAGCTCCGTTCACCGCAGCTTACAGAAACTTCAATGAAAACGCCTGCATTTGGTCATCGGGACAGTCTTCTTGTGGGTCGAATTCCTCGCCGGCCGCCGACGACAAGTCGTGGTATTCTCAGGAGCTGGATTCCGACAGCCAAGGAAAGCTGAAATGGGTTCAAGACAACTACATGATCTACAATTACTGCACTGATATTAACCGATTTCCTCAGGGCCTGCCTCCTGAATGCAATGCCACTGCCTAAATTTGATTTCTTTTCATTTATTATTCTTTTGTTATTGCTTTGTAGAATAATTCCCACTTTTTCTACCTTTTCTTTTTCTTGTCCTATATTCATTTCTATTGTATTTATTTATATATATACACACCACTTTTGAATGTTAAGCGTATTATTTATCAAATAATTCATGGAGAGGATTCAATTTTTCTTCTAAATTTTGTGAATTTGTTACTTATTTTCTTTTTCTCATTGCTACCACTCTTGGCCTTTAGGAAAATTTCCACGATTTCAAAGTAAATAACACCACGTATTTCATGTTCTACTGGGAAAATATTGGCCGAGTCAATTTTGATAACTATTGATTAATTTCATCCCTATGTTAGGTTGAATATTAATTGTTAGCTTAAATTACTAGTTAAAGTCTTTTGAATTTGAATGTATTTGGTTTCGTATTTGAACTTTTAACTTTCCAACCTATTTAAAAAGGTTGTTTTCAAATGTCAATTTATTTCTAATCATAGTAAAATGTTATTATTTATCAATGTCTATTTAATTTGCTATATTTGAAAATATTTATAATAATTTTACTATTTAAAACAATTATCCTATTTAAAATGTTAGAAATTTAGTTGGTATATTAGATTTATATAATTGAATTTTTTCTTTAATAAAGTCATGAACTATAAAATTTGTGTCTACGCCATATAGAGCAATGATCTGAGTCAACACAAAATGAAAAGTTTAAAAACTTTAGACTTTTTTTCAACAAAAGAAATAAACAAAAATCTAATAACCATCAACAACGGTAAAAACACAAAAATAAAAGTTCACGAATGTATAGATTAAATAGGTAAAAATTTAAAAGCTTAGAAGGACTAAATAGGTAATATAACTTAATTTTTTATAGGTGCAAAAAATCAAATAAATGAAGAAAATGACTTCCAGTAGTTAAAAAGGGAAAAAAAAAACTCAATTTATTTTAATGGTGAAAAATGAACTTTTTCTTTGATATTTCTTAGAGGGATGTAACATTATATTAGGTTAAATTATAAATTTGGTCCCATAATTTGGAGAAGATTAGAATTTAATCCCTATAATAATAAAAATTAGAATTTAATCTTTATAATTTGATAAAGTCTCATAAATAGTCCATATGATTTGATAAAGCCTTCCAAGACTAAATTTTAATTGTAAATTATAGAGGATAAATCCTAACTTTGTCCCAACTATAACGATGAATTTTGCAATTTAACAATCTTATTAATTATATAGCAAAAACTAGAAGAGAGATATTTGAGTTGGGTGAAAATGGAAGACGAGAATGGGTTTCAGAAAGTGGGGCTCAAAATGAAATGTCATGATCCAGTAGGACGCTGGGCTGCCATTTTCTTTCTTTTGGCCCAAAATACCCCTCTACATTCCATATCATGTAATTATAACACTTTTAAAAATTAATAATTAAGTATATAATAATATTTTTAAAAAATTAAAAATATAACAAATCTATCAGTGGTAGAATTTATCGTTAGGGATTTTTCAAAAAAAAAATCGAAAAATCGGATTAACTATCGATTTGGTCCAATTTTATTAAAAAATATATGTAATTGACAGTTCACTGAAAACAAAACCGAGTAGTTCGATTTGGTCCACAGTTCACAACCCTAAAAAATCGTGAAAAATCAGATCGAACCGATGTATTAATATTTATATTAATAAACATATACTAATAGTATCATGCAGCCAATCTTATTCTTATCTCAGTCCATCTTAATCTTATTTTTATCTTATACTCAGCCTAATTTAAAAGGGATGACAAGGGAAACGACAAATTTTAAAGTTTCATTTAAAAAATGGTAAAAAGATTTCAAAATTATAAAAATAGCAAAACAAATTTATACAATAAAAATACTAATTAGTAAATGACAAAACTACCCTAAAACAACATGTACAAATGAAAATGCAAAGATACACGGCTTCAAAAACAACATGAATACCACAAATAAACTCTACCTAAACATTTTAAAACTACAAATACATAGTATCTAAATATTCCAGAAGCAAAATTAAAAATCACCCAATATGGTCCTTTATGCAAGGGAAGATGACGAGCCGTCGATGGGGGTCATTAGGAACTTATGGATGTGTACAACAATGGACTCCTTGCAATGTGAGAAAGAGCAAAGTTGATTTTACCAGTAAAGATATTGTTGGCAAGTGAATATGTGAAAGAATTGCATTTTCACGATAATGTGGCGATGTGACCAAACCAGTTGTAGGGAGTCAACTTTAAACACTATAAATTCCAGAACGTTATTGTTGAAAATGATGTTCAAAAGTAGAAATAAAAACAGAAAACATGTGTGCAAGCGAAAAATGGTCGGCAATGTGGTATGGGTGGTCGTTAAAAACTAGCCATGATGAAATTCAAGAAAGAGTTGCTGAACCAATGATTGAAGACATGAGATTGTAAAGGAGAAAATGAGATTTTGTAGGCGGTTAAGTGAAGGAGATTAAGAAATGAGATTTAGGGTTTTTTGTTATCTTCTTTTAATAAATAATAATAATGATAATAAGAAGAAGAATAAGAATACTAATACTAATACTATTATTAATATTTAAAATACACACCTACTTGTTTCAAACATTTAAAATTTAATTCTCATTTATATGTTTCTTTATAGGTTCAACAAGCCATTTTTACATGTTTGTATATGAAAAATTAATTTGATAACAATATGTATAAAATAATATAAAAAAAATATTTAGAGGATAAAATCAAATTTGATAATTAAAAAAAAATTCAAATATAAATTGGAGAGAAAAAACAATAAGTTTTTGTTTATTCGGATTAAAAAAACGATAAGTAGTTAGATAAAATCTAATTTGATAATAAAATATAAATTCAAATATAATTAAGAGAGAAAAATGCAAGTTCGTTTATTTACAATTACACTGTATTCATAATTCCACTGTATTTATAACTTCATCAACCACAAAAATCTATGAAAGAAGCCTAATTCGTTGTAGAGGCATAGCAAAAACAATAAGATTGCAAAAGTAAATATTTATTTGTTTGTCAAAAAGATAAATTAATGATATAATAATATAATAAGATGATAATGAATAAAAGGTAATTAAAAATACAAAAAAATGATCAAATTTAAATGAAATATATCGTTTATTAGATGATAACATGTATAAAATATTCCGTAAAATCCTAATAAAAAAAACCAATCCGAATTTAGAATAATAAAAAAATGAATAAAATAATATAAAATCTAAATACATATATAAATTAAAATAAAAATGGTGATAAACAAATTAAATATTGATTAATTCTGAATATTTTCAAAAGTGGTTAAATCAAATAAAAACAAATAGCTAATTTGAATCAATTAGGGGAGAAAAAGAAGGAAGAAATTGATTTATTTTAAATCAATTCGTGAAGTAGTTATCAAAATCCAATTTTCATATTAAAAATAAATTTAGATTCCAAAAGAGGGAAAAATGAGGAAGAGATTGATTTATTTTAAATCAAATCGTAATTGTAAAGTCATAGCAAAAATAGTAGAAATCACAAGAAAACTAAATTCGATGAAACCTTTGTGTAAGAAATGTATGAAGAATGCAATCAACGCATGACCAATTTTTTAGGAAGTAATATTTCTTTCCCAAAATGTTAAAATATATAAAAAATAGCATATACAACTAATTTATTAAGAATGTGAGAAATATACAACTAATTTATTAAAAATGTATGTATACAATTATGAGAAACAATATAGAGATGTGAATAAAATATATGAATAAAAGAAGTTTTAATAATATATGGATTTTTCAAATATAAATTTGGTAGAAAAATATGGATATTTTATTAAGATGAGATAAATTCAAAAAGTGGTTAAACATAATCTAAAATAATAATAAAATATAGAGATTATGTTAATTACATGAGCAAAATTAGGAGGGTAGTTGTCTACAAATATCAACAATTACCCCGTATATATAACTCAATCATGTTTTCCATTTTGGAAGTACCTGGTATTTGTAGTTTCATCAACAACAACAAGCACAAATCAACAGTTTTGCCATTTTTCATAATGAAACCTCAAATTCCACCATGCACTCCAATTCTTCAACTTAAAAATTACGAAAATAGAAACTATAACTTTGATTTTTTAAAAAACCATAAGTCGTCGTTAGCCATTAGATTCATTTTTCTTTAGTTTATGATTGATTTCAGTTTCTATATAACCTTGTTTGGGATGTCTCTGTTTTAGATATTTGAGTTTTTCTCCTCTTTGTTTTAGTAGTCTTTTAAAAAAAAAAGTGAATCATCGATTAAAATCGAATCGAATTGACCTGAATCGAATCATGTTGGTTTGGTTCAAGAATTGAAACCAATAAAAATCGATTTCAACAGTTCTTCTTCACAATGAACCCAACAATTTGGGGATCGAACAGAATCGTACACACCCCTATTTATCACCAATAGACTTTAAGAGCTAGATCTAAATTTTGTTATATTTGCAAATTCTTTTGCATTATGTTGTTTTTCTAATACTTTGAGTTTAATTGTTGTATTTTCAACTACTCCTTAGCTAGAATCTAGTGCTCTTGAATCCCGTTTTCTAATTCATGATTTATTTATCATTCATTTATTCTACTTCCTAATTGTTAATACATCCTCTATTATTCTCTCTGAGATTACATAAACCCCATTACCAAATTATACTTAGATTAACCATAGAAATTTGAAAAAAGAAAAAATTTATGTTCGACGTCGTTGAAATTTGAAACAAACACACTAGTCTCTAATATTTGAAAAATAGTTTTGAATGTTTCCTAAAATTTTTAAAACAAACACCTTTTCATTTACTGCGATTGCTACCAAGTGAAGAAAGGGACCCTGTCACATTTTTTTCATTTTTTTTATTAGAAGTGAGAATGATAGATTGAAAACTCGAACCGATCGACCAAATCGAAGGCGGTCGATCTAGAAAAGAAAAGGGGTCAGTCGGTTAGTTTGGAAAAAATCCAAATCGGATTTTTTCAAAAAATAATTCAAAAAATTAAATCGACCAATCGACCAACTTTTACTCTTTGATGATTGATGTCGGTTTGAACATTTACTAAACCAACCATTCAATTCAGTAGTGGTTTGGGAAAAAAATCAACTCCTATCGACCATTACACACCCCTTAGTTGTTATACACTTTTAAGTGAAGAATGAAGGGGATTGTGTTTTAGATTTGAACAAAGGAGAGAGGCTCCTTTATTCAAATTTGAGTGATGACAACAACGACAATCCTCGTTCTTCACCGACGACAATGGCAACATAAAGTTTTTCGAAAGAAGGTTGAAGGGAAAGATGGAGAATAAAGTAACGAGAGGGGGCAACTGATGGAAAGTATAAATAAGCAACGGAAGTAATCAGAATCAATAAGCACTCTAGTTACACTTAATTTGAGTTTTATAAGCATGTAAAACATATTTTCACATAATAGGGTTTCAAAAAGACAAACCTTTGAAGAATCCTCCAAAATCCAGCTACTCTCTTTGAGTTCAGCTTCAAAAACTCAGTGAACCACAAAGAGATCTTTTCTACTATTCTCAGCCTTGAATTTGAGTGGTGGAACTCAAGATTGTTGTGAATGGAACGGTGTGGGTTTTAGAAAAGAAAGAAAAACTACGGAAATTCTGAATTTTCAGCATTCAATCCCCTTCAATAAGAGAAATTGGATGTTTTTATTTCAACCCTTCATACAAGCACTCAAGAGTCTGGTCAATGCCACTTCCAATTATAGAAAATAAGTGGGCTAGGTGTTTGTATAATGTGTAAACACATCCAATTTGAAAAAATTAGATTTTTCCACTATCATGATTAATTTTCAAATTTAATTTTAATTTTAATTAATTAAAAATAATTAAATTCAAAATTCAATTTCTCAAATTGAATAAAAAATTGAAAATTAATTTTATTTTAATTAATTAATTAAATTTAATTAGTTAAACAATAATTTAGTATCAAATATTAAATTAATCAAATATCGAATTTTAAACATGAATCCTATTTATGAAATTAATATTTAAACCAATATTTAAATATTATAAACTCTCTAATTTTATTTAATTTCGATAAATTAAACGTTAATTATATCGAGTATAATTATACAAACCTTAATTTCAATTTGAACATTTAAAATTGAAAACCCTAAATTCAATTTGAACAATTCAAATAGAAATCATTTCAAATTCACTCAAATCCAAGATATTCATTTGTTAGGAGCTAGTAGTGGGACCTTATTTACCTTCAGATCATGAGCTCCATCGATTTGAGATTAATTGGCTAAAACTCTTTGGATCGAATTAATCAATATTCGTTAACTACCAAGTCATACCACTATAGTTCGATAGTTGCACTATTCTCATTGTAGATATATTTGTGTCTACTTGATTTAACCATAATCATTAAGTCGACCATTCACCGGTTTTTCGTAATAACAGCTGAGTAAAATGCTATTTTACCCCGAAATTAAATCTTGCACCTTAAGTTCCACCGATCATTTAATGAACAATTGGTTTGTGATCCAATCACTAAATTGAGTCCCTCTCGAGCCAATGAGATGGTGGCGCCCTTTGTTCAAGACCTTGATTCATCACTTAAGAGAATAACCTTCCTTCTATCCTTAAATCGAGTAGGCGTGAATTCCATCTTGCACCCTCTACTCGGTCTTATCCTTCAAATGGGAGGCTTATTGAGCTGGCATTGTTTAACAAACCCCTACCTATACAAATCCAAAGATAATCCCGAATAAACAAGAATCCATAGTTAGCTCAAGATTAAGATCGAGTTACCTAGGTCATCTAAACGAAATAGTCAGTCTTAAACAGTATACAAAGTTATAAAGTAAGAGTGACTTATTTCTTGGTCCGATCTTATGCAAACTCATTGTATATGACGCCCCCACTCCTCATGTCAATACATGAACGAATTAGAATCACTTCGCAACAAATTGTAATAACTATAGAGTGCGCCGCATCCGATAGTGTTACCTAAATAAGGTACCCAACCTTATTCGTATACTATAGACCATTTTGGCTATTTACTCGAACTTATTCCATCTTTTATGTCTCCACATAAAGTTCAAGTATTCATATAATAGCCATGAATCTTAATTTATTGGATTTAGTCTTTACAAATTCAATAACAACTTTATTGAATAAATGTTGAATAACATCTTTATTAAGAAAAGAAAATGTTTAACTTTACAAACTACGAGTTTTAGGACATACAACCCAATAAACTCCCACTTGGACTAAAATTTCAGTGGATATATATAAATATATACAATGTTGAGTTTAATGAGAGAAAACATACAATAGAATAAATACAATAAACTAGGGCATTAGATACCCATTATTTCTCACACTTGCCTAGTTCTAAGTATCTCGTAGTCCTAGTTCCACTAGGTGACCCTCGAACACTTTAGCCGATAGGGCCTTTGTAAATGGATCAGCTAAGTTGTCTTGTGAGGCTATCAGCGTGACAATCACGTCTCCTCTGTGTACAATCTCCCTTATGAGATGGTACTTGTGCTCGATGTCTTTTCCACGTTTATGGCTTCTAGGTTCTTTTAAGTTTGTAACTGCTCTACTGTTATCACAATATAGGGTGACTAATAGGTGCATATTTGAAAGTCAAGAACTTTAAGAGTCATACTGATTCTTTTGCTACTTCACTTACAGTTACATACTCAACTTCCATTGTGGATTCAGCAATACAACTTTGCTTAATACTTCTCCACACTAATGCTCCTCCATCTAGAGTGAAAACTGACCTCGAAATTAATTTCCTTGAATCAATATCAGTCTGGAAGTCAGAATCAGTGTATCCAAAAAGGATCATATCCTTAGCTCCATACACGAGCATATAGTCCATTGTTCTCCGATGATACTTGAGGATGTTTTTAACGGTAGTCCAATGATTATATCCCAGATTGGACTGAAATTTGCTGACAATTTCAACTGCATAGCATATATCGGGATGAGTACACAACATGGCATACACTAAGCTCTCTACTGCTGATGCATATGAAATTTGTTTCATAACCTCAACCTCTTGAGGTGTCTTAGGATATTGTTCCTTGGACAGATGAATTCCATGTCTGAAAGGTAACATTCATTTCTTAGAATTTTGCATTTTATATCTAGACAACATATTGTCTATATAAGATGCTTGAGATAATGCAATAGTTTTGTTATATTGGTTTTAAACTATTTGGATCCCAAGAACATACTGTGCTTCTCCCAAATATTTCATTTGGAATTATTTAGCAAGCCATCTCTTGACGCCAACNTATTTTTAACGGTAGTCCAATGATCATATCCCAGATTGGACTGAAATTTGCTGACAATTTCAACTGCATAGCATATATCGGGATGAGTACACAACATGACATACACTAAGCTCCCTACTGCTGATGCATATGAAATTTGTTTCATAACCTTAACCTCTTGAGGTGTCTTAGGATATTGTTCCTTGGACAGATGAATTCCATGTCTGAAAGGTAACATTCCTTTCTTAGAATTTTGCATTTTATATCTAGACAATATCTTGTCTATATAAGATGCCTGGGATAATGCAATAGTTTTGTTATATCGGTTTCAAACTATTTGGATCCCAAGAACATACTGTGCTTCTCCCAAATATTTCATTTGGAATTATTTAGCAAGCCATCTCTTGACGCCAACCAGAAATTCTACTTCATTACCTATGAGTATAATATCATCAACATATATAACCAGAAAAGTGACATTTTTGTTGATAATCTTCTTGTAAACACAAGGTTTGTCAACATTTTATTCAAAGCCATAAGATTTGATCCCAATATCAAATCTCATATTCCAGGATCGAGATGCTTGTTTCAACCCATAAATGGATATTAAGCTTGCAGACTTTTTGCTCTTGACCCTGTTTTATAAACCCTTCTAGTTGAGACACATAGATACTCTCTTCAAGATAACCATTTAAAAAGGTTGTCTTGATATCCATTTGCCAGATTTCATAATAAAAAAATGTAGCTATGGACAAGAGTATTCTAATAGATTTTATCATGGTAACCAGAGAGAAGGTTTTTTCGTAGTTTACCCCCTCTCTTTGGGTAAACCTTTTTACCACAAGCTACCTTACCAACTTGGTCTCGTTTTCTCTTGTAGATTCACTTACAACCGATGAGTTTTACTCATTCTGGTTGATCTACAAGATCCCAGACTAAATTGAAGTACATTGACTTTCTTCTTGGTCTGATCTTACGCAAACTCATTGCATAGGATGTCCCCACTTCTTATGCTAATACATGAACGAATTAGGATTACTTCGTTTGTAGCACCTTACAACAAATTGTAATAACTACAGAGTAGGCTGCATCCGATAGTGTTACCAGAATAAGGTACCCAATCTTATTTGTATACTATAGACCGTTTTGGCTATTTACTCGAACTTGTTCTATCTTTTATGTCTCCACATAAAGTTCAAGTATTTATATAATAGTCGTGGATCTTAGTTTATTGGATTTAGTCTTTACAAATGCAACTTACAAATTCAATAACGTTGTTATTGAATAAATGTTGAATAACATCTTTATTGATAATAGAAAATGTTTAACTTTACAAACTGCGAGTTTTAGGATATACAACCCAACGACACCACATTATATGAATAATATTAAATTAACAAATTTTATCAAAATTAGTTAGCTAGTTCTTATTTAACGTTACGTTATTTTACTATTAGTCAACTAACAGTCAAATGATAATCATTTAGGATCATTTCTGAAAGGATTGAAGAGTTTGTTTTCAAATTTTTGGGCCAAATAAGCATCAACTTCAAATTTTAAGGATCAAAAAGTATATTTTACCCTTCAAAATTCAAATAACTTATGTGAACTCTGTATACATATATATATTGATTAAATATTTTATAAATTATTAACATATTATATATCATCTCGATCAATAATTCTATTCTTTTTTCTGTTTTTCTATAATCCAATAACTAATGAATGTGAAGAGATTTGAATCCATATCACCTGAATATTAGTTGATCAAATAAAATTCAACTTCCAAAAACCAGGTTGGTTAAGAGGGCCCTCAATCTTTACGAAGTATGCTCCATGCTCTTCATCATCAGCCAAGAGCTGATCATAAACAAACAATAATTAATAATAGATTAATCATAGGAGATGGCATTATTGGATTTCCGACAAAATTGAATCCAATAATAAACCAATACACCGAGGTTTATTTGAGACCGGATTTGTCCTATTTGACTTTTGGGTGACAATTATACTTTTACACGCTTTCTGATTCAATACAACGTTGTGTGGCTCTCACGTTGTGAGTTCATGGTCACAATATCACATCCACAATGTCATTATTAATATAATACAACATTCTTGAATTGCTAGTAGCTTCCTTACCAATTCAATCATGGAAACTCAGACATGTTCAGTTTCTTCATGTTCTTCAAACTTTGCCATTCATATGTTATTTGTTTGTGTTATCATCATCTTTAGCTCTTCAATGGTTGCCTCTGCCAACTTCCTGAAGGACATTGACCACACCTGGGGGGGAGGCGACAGAGTTCAGATACTCAACAATGGCGAAGGCATTGCTATCGCCCTCGACGAAACCTCCTGTTCTGGATTCCAATCTCGAAACCAATATCTCTTTGCTAAGATTGATTTGCAAATCAAACTTGTCCCTGGAAACTCAGCTGGTACTGTCACTGCATTTTACGTGAGTACAATAATATATTTTGAGTTCATTAGTCATTTAAGATGGTATCCGAGTAATATAATTAAAATTACTTTTTCTTTTTTAGGTGTCGTCTAAAGAGGAGTTTCATGACGAGATAGACTTCGAATTCTTAGGGAGAGTTGAGGGAGATCCTTACATTTTGCAGACAAATATGTTCATCCATGGAGTCGGCAAAAGAGAGACCCAATTTTTTCTTTGGTTTGACCCCACAACTGATTTTCACAACTACACTATTCTTTGGACGCCCTTTCACATCGTGTGAGTATTATCAAACTTAATTAAATACATAGGTCCAAATACCATTTTGATTAAGTATTGCCATCTTTTACATCACCAAAAGTTAGTCAATTTTGTAGAAAAAATATCAATTTTAATCCTAACTTAACAAGTTGAATCAATTATATCCTAATCTTTCAAGTTTATCAACTTAAACTTTGAAATATAAGTGAGGTAAATTTTTTGCTGTCTAATGTATAGACCGTTTGATAATTGTCAATAAAAGTATTCTCATGTTGTGATTCCACTTAAATTAATAAATTAGCTTAAAAAATAATTGACATTAAACTTAAATTATATTTTTGTTGAAAAATGTGAGTTTCCAAAATTTTGTTTAATGGTCTATTTTGTGAATTGATTAAGATCAATACTTTTGCAAGAGTTACACTTTTGTTAAAATTAGTCATTTAAGAGAGATCTTCCTATCTTAAATTTTGGATTGTATTATTTTTCCAAAAAAAAAAAAAAAAAGGACTGTATTAACACAAAAAAGAAAAAAAAAATTGAGTCAAAGGTAAACAATTACGTGTTTACATGAACATGGGAGTGCAGTAATTTATTAGGCTCATGTTTTAAAGTTTAGCACTTAATTTGGTTAAAATAGTGATACAATCGACAAATTTAGAGAATTTATTTTTCGTGTTAGAGTTATATTTGGACTTATAAGTGCTTGAAAATGTTTTTAAGTGCTTATAAAATAATCTAAAAAAACACTATTGAATTAACTTTTACTCCAGTTTTGTTTATTTTTTCATTTTTAGAATTCTCATTTTCTTAGTTTCTTCCCTAATTTTAGAAAGAAAATAATTTGGATACAGTTTCGGCTATACCTTTCTTTTGTGTAATTCAATAAGACTGTCATGCCTCAAATTTTTTTATGAGATTAAATATAATCTAGGTTATACTTAATCATTAACATTTTGAAAATTAGTTTGACATAAAGTTGAGATTTTCTGGAATTTAACTTTAATCCAATAATGTGGTGATTTAATTTAAAAAACTTTATATCAACTAGATGTTATAAAAAATATTTGGATACATGTTATATACATTTATTTTTGTGCCACGTGATAAAATTTTCCCTTTATAATTATAATTAAAAAGGAGGCAGAGGGATAGGTGCTGCCTCTCATTATTACCCCTTTATAAAAAGGATTAAAATAATATATTAAACTATGAAATGAAGAAGTATTTAATGTTGCATAATTTTGTGATAGGCTGTCCGTTGACGGGATTCCGATAAGAGAGTTGAAGAACAACAAAGAAAAGGGAGCTCCATTCCCAATGAGGCAGCCAATGAGAATATACGGCAGCCTATGGAACGCTGACAGCTGGGCCACAAGAGGCGGGGCGGTGAAAATAGACTGGACCAAAGGCCCGTTCCGAGCTTGGTTCAAGAATCTAAGAGTCGATGGTTGCTTATGGTCCGATGGGAACTCAAATTGCACCAAGTCTTCAACTTCTTGGCTCTCCTCCACCCTTGATAACGAAAGCCAACAGCACATGAAATGGGCTCACACTAATTATATGTTCTATGATTACTGCACTGATACGAAACGTTTCCCTAAGGGTCTTCCTCTTGAATGCTAATTTTAAATCACCTACTCTTTTGATCATTCTTTTGGGTTTAATCATTCTAACAAACATATGTGCTATTTCTAGTTGTGATTTTAATGAATAAACCTCATCTTCATCACCTTTTTTTTAAGTTTCATTGACAGATATATCTATGGCTCCCAAATCCATATTTTATGGGGCTCAAGCATTGTTTGGATTGAGTTTGGGTTAGTCCACTCTCTTAAACGTAGACCCATAATCCAATTCATCGATGATGGGATGAAATTGGACTAAGTTGGGATTGGCTCTTCGAATTGGGCTCGAATTGGCCATTTGAATAAATTGTTAGATTTTATTTTAAATTTAAAATTTAAGTATGCAAACCTTCTCATCTTTCAAGTTTTCTAATTTAAACAAGAACAAAGAGATTTGGAGAAGAATAAAGAGATTGACCTCTCATCCATCCTCGCATTTAATCACTTTTTCATTTATTTTTTTAATCAATTTAGTTGGTTGAATGGATTATTTTAATTTTAAATATTTATTAATTAATATTAATAATTATATATAAATATATTGTTATTTAGATTGGGCTTTTAGGCCAACCCGAATGATTGATCCAATATGACTCTAGTGACCCATGGCCGATTCAATTTTAAAAAAAATTCATATCTAATCCAATTTATGAAAAGGTTGAATTGTGTCGGACTAGTCAACTATTGACCTTGAGTCGCGTTCGGATTGGGTATGGGACTGGACTTGGATCGGCCTTTAGGCTTTGGACTTGTTGGTGAGACTGACTTATCTAGAATATTATAAGATGCAACAACGTTATGTTATATTCTGTTATAGTGTAATTTTGTTATTTACATTATTTAGTGATGTATATATATTTTGAGAGAAGATTAACAAAAATACTTCACATTTTTCGCTCCTATTTACGTTTCTAATATGGTATTAGTAGTTTAAATCTCTTCCATTTTTCTCCCTCACGGGCAAACTTCATTGATTCTCCAAATCCATCTCTTCAATCATCAGTCGTTCCTTCACCTTCGATCGTTCTTCCGCCTATGATTGTTCCTCCATCGACGACTATTCTGACTTCTTCAACTACTGTTCCAATCACTAAATCTTCATTTTTCTTATCGTGACCATTACACTGCTGCGTCTTCTTCCAATAATCTTTATTTTCTTCACCACAACGATACTTCAAATCTTGTTCTTGTTATAGAGCCTTCTAATGATGACAACTACGTCACCCGAAGTCGATGGATGATTCTTGCCTTATTAATAATTATTAGATATTTAGTATGATTTAATTTATTTGTCTAGTTTCTAATTTAGAATATCACAGTTTAATTAGTTATTTCATATTTTCTTGTACTGCTATACCTAGCCACTCTTAGGCTACCATAGAGACTTTTTTAATATCATTTTAAAAACAGAGGTTTGTTCTTAGAGAGTCTCTCCCAAACTTTAAGGATATATTTTCCTTGTTTGGTTATGGATTTGATCTAATACTTTCCAATTACATCATATAACAATTGTATGTCTTACTTTTTTTATGATTTTTAAAATTTTTTTTGAACATTTCACATTTTATCTTTTAAAAAAATATGCTTAATGTATTATTTCATTTTACTTAAGAACATTTAAAATTATCATTTAAAGAAAAGAACATTTAAGATTATAAATGAAAAATAAATTACTTAATTTTATCCCTTTTATTACATTTCAAAAGTATATTCATTTAAAAATTTATGTTTGGAAGATTTTTAACCATGTGCACCACATGTGTTCTCAAATTAGTATATCTAAATGATTATAGGCTAAACTTCGAAAATTATATAAAGTTGTTCTAATGTCAATTTTTGGATCCGCAATTGGTGTCCTCAAATTAGGAAAGTAAAAAAAGATGGTAATTAACCTTTTTTATTGGTTATTTGACTACCATATTAATGTAACCAATGAAATATTAAGTTCAAATCACTATGGCTCACTTGCCGACTATTTCATTAGTAAATTATTGTGTTTTTTTTCTCAATATTTTTTTTATATATACAAATATAATCAATCAAGTGTAAGTAAGTGTTTGTGTTGTGGGTAAAAAAGTGAATACTTATTTGACTAAGCATGGAGATTGACCCATAGGATTTGTTATGAAGCCATATAAGTTTATTTGGTTAAGTATAAAGACTACCCATAGGATTGGTCTCAAGCCATAAGGTTATTTGGCTAAGTATGAAGATTGACAATATGGTCGACCATCAAGCTAGAAGTTTATTTTGCTAAGTATGGAGACCGACCTATAGAGTCGGCCATCAAGCCATAATGCCTAAGTATGGAGGCCGACACTGAGCTTGAAGAGGCCAACCCTATGAAAGCAAAGGTCATGCCTAAGTGTTGCACTTTTGTACATGTGTCACACCCCCTCTCGATCTTACCTCTTTCACTCAGAAGGAGGTATGAAGACACCAAATGTGACCATTTTGTGACACCTACTGTCCACTCTAGTCTGTTTGCCCATTAGTTATAAAATCTAGAAGCCCAATGAGTGGTGATTTTAATATGGACATAGATTTTTCTTTTGAAATTCTTTTACAAATCATTTTGGTTGCAAATAAATACCAGAATACCGAAATACTCAATTAATTTCCAAAACATGAGCATCAACATAGCCATTAGTAATACGACATGATCATAGATTCCTCAAACATATCAAGGAGTAAATTCATGTAAACCACAATCAAGTTCTGGAAATCATCCCTGAACTCAATATTATCTGACTATGTGCACATGTCAACATAGAATCTCATCATAGACTCAGGACTGGGCTTGCAGTCCCTCTAACTATCCTACATTGATGAAATGTACAAGCATACAACAGAAGTAATCAAAATAAATAAGCACTCTAATTACACTTAATTTGAGTTCTAAAAGCATGCATGAAAACACTTTTCAAAGAAAAGAGTTTCAAGAACTTATACATTTGAAGAAATCCACCAAATTCAAGTCGCTTTCCAGGAATTTGAGCTTCAAATCGATAGTAGACCACAAAGTGTGCCTTCTCTACTATTCTACAACTTAGATCTTAGGGGTGGAACTCTAGATTGAGGTTAATTAGAAGAGAGAAGAGAGCCTTTTTCTTTTTTAGAGAGGAGTTAAAATTATGCAGAATTTCACAAAGTCAACATTCATTCCTTATTTCCATTCAAAATTGAAGCTTTTATGTATCTAATACATGCAAGCACTAAGTTCCACTAAGAGATTCTGCTCATTGACACTTCAAAGAGCACATGGAAGTAGGCTAGGTGTTGGATTTTAGATAAATCCACCTCACATCCATAAATCTTGGAAATTTCCACTATCTCAAACCAATTTCCAAATTTTATAAAATTATAATTTAATTAAATTAAACAAATTTTAATTTATTTAATTTAAACAAAATTCAATTTCCAAAATTGAATTTCTTAATTTGAAATTGATTTATTTTAATTAATTAAACAAATATAATTAATTAAATAAATAATAATTTAATATCAGATATTAAATTAAACATCTATATCATTCATGAATCCTACTCATGTAATTGATATTTAAACCAACATTTAATATTTTTAATCTCTCCAATTACGTTTAATTTCGATTAAGTTAAACGTTAATTATATCGAATATAATTATCCAAACTCTAATTTAAAATTGAACAATTTCAAATTCCAATCCTAATTTAAAATTTGAACACTTCAAATTTAATTCCCAAAGTGAATTTTCTGATCCAAGATTTATGAGCTAGTAAAAAGACCTTATGGACCTACAGATTATGAGCTCTAACGATTTGAGATTAATTGACAAAATTTTTAAACCAAATTAATCAATATTCGTTAATTACCGAGACACCACTATAAATCAGTAGTTGTACTCTCCTTACTTTAGATATATTTCTGTCCACTTGATTTAACTATAGTCAGTAAGTTGACCCTTCACAAGTTGTTCGTAATAACGGTTGGGTCGAGTGCTGTTTTATCCCGAAATTACATCTTGCTCTTTAAGTCACACTGATCATCTAATGAACAATTGGTTTGTGCTCCAATCACTAAACCGAGTTCCTCTCGGGCCAATAAGAGGGTGAGACTCCTTGTTCAAGACCTGGATTCAGTACTTAAGAGAACAACCTCTCTATTATCCCTAAATCGGTTAGGTGTGAATTCCATCTTGCACCCTATGTCCCCAGCTATCTACCCGATTTTACCCTTAAAATGAGAGGCTTTTTGAGGCGACGTTGTTGAGTCAACCTTCACCTATGCAAATATAAGGATAATCTCGAATAAACAGGAGGTTCATAGTTAGCTCAGGATTAAGGTCGAGTTACCTAGGTCATCAATTTGAAACAATCAATATTAAACAATAAACAACATTATAAAGTAAGAGTGACTTATTTCTTGGTATGATCTTGTGTAAACTCATTGCATAGGATGCCTCCGCTCATCATGTCACTACATGAACGAATTAGGATCACTTCGTTTATAGCACTTTACAACAAATTGTAACAACTACAGAGTGGGCCGCATCCAATAGTGTTACCAGAATAAGACACCAAACCTTATTCATATACTATAAACCATTTTGGCTATTTACTCAAACTTGATCAATCTTTATGTCGCCACATAATGTTCAAGTATTCATATAATAGCCATGGATCTTAGTTTATTGGATTTAATCTTTAAAAGTGCAATTTACATATTTAATAACAGTTTTATTGAATAAATGTCAATAAAATTTTTATTGATAATAAAAAAATTTCAACATTACAAACTGCGAGCTTTAGGACATACAACCCAACAAACTCCCACCATGACTATAACTCTAGTGGATTTTACATATATACAAATATATATACAATGTTTAGTAATGAGAGAATAAATACAATAAACTGGGGCATCAAATACCCATTATTTCTCCCACTTGCCCTAGGTTTATTTATCTCGCAGTCCTAGTCCCACTAGATGATCCTGACATATTTTAGTCGGGAGGGCCATTGTAAATGGATCAGCCAAGTTGTCTTCAGAGGCAATCTGCGTGACAATCATGTCTCCTCAGTGTACAATCTCCATGATGAGATGGTACTTGCGCTCGATATGTTCTCCGCACTTATGGCTTCTTGGTTCCTTTTGAAGGAACTCATATTGAAGAGATCCTTGAGCAGAAGCGAATCGTCCAAATTCCATTAATTATTAAAAACTAAGTTTAAGTAAACATACAATTAGATATGCATTTACATTAAACTACAACATGCTTTTATAGAAAAAAGGTTCAAGATAAATTACCTTTGAAGAACCTTTCTTCGTGAAACTCCCTCGAACAGTCACGAGCCTCCAATAGAAACAACAACTGTTGAAGACATTCTTTGAACAACAACCCGGATACTACCACAAAGAGTCCTTAGTATTCTCGGTGTGAGGGATAGTTTGGGTGGAGGAAGGATATTGAGAGTTCTCTCACAAACAAGAACACAGAACTTTTCTGTCACTCAATTGCTTTTCAAATTGCAACGTTAGCCTTAGAGGAAGAAGAGAAAACCAATTTTTTTTCTTTTATTCCTCTTGCCACAAAAACAATAACCACCCACTAAGGTGGTTGGAGAGAAAAGAGTGAAGTTATTATTCAAATAATAATAAAATAATATAAACAAATATGATAACTAACTTATCATAATATATTTATATTAAATTATATGTTATATCAAATATAACATATAACCTATAGTTTTAATATTGTATCACATACAATATAAACTATAGTTTATTTTCTCTATTTTATGGCATTTAGTATAAATCATATTTATATTAAAATATTAAATTTAACAACTATGAATCACATTCATAAAAAATATATTTGAATCTCATTCAAGTATTTATTTCCTCCCATTAATCATAATGTATCAAATACATTATGACAATTATATCATATATAATTGAAACGATTTAATTATATCATAATATAATTAAATCTCTCTTATTAATTTGAATAATTCAAATTAACCAAAAAACTGATTCTCAACTAAATGCTTTTGAGCTACCAAGTGGACCTTATGAACTTGTAGCTTGAAGCTCCAACGGTACATGAATAATTAATTAAACTCTTTAATTACATTATCCACCATCCGTTAACTGTCGGGCATTCTACTAAAGACCGACAGCTGCACTACTTGCATTATAGATATATTTCTGTGTCCATTGGATATAACCAATCAACAGTATGATGACCTTTCACAAATTGCTCGTAAGTACAGCTGGGTCAAATTACCATTTTGTCCCTATACTTACATCTAATTTCTTAAGTATCATTGATTCCTCTAATGAACAATAGATCATAGTCTACTATGACTAAGCCCCTCTCGGGCCAGGAGAAGGTGTGACGTCATATTGTTCAAGGCCCGGAATTAGCTCTTAAGGGAGCAAATTATCTACTTACCCCTGCTTCGGGGAAAGAGTGAATTCCATCTTGTGTAACTGTGTTCTCAGCTCCCCAATCAGACAAATCCCCAAAATGGTAGGCTTGTTGAGTCGGCGATCTGGCCACTCTCACCCAAACAAATCAAAGGATTGCCTTCATAGGCAGGAGTCCACAACTCACTCAGAATTCAGGTCATGTTACCTATGGTCATCCTAGTGAAATGTAAGTCTCTATTATGAACGGTGTTATATAATGACATTAAACATTTCGTGGTCCGGTCTTATATAAACTACTTTGTATAGAATATCCTCGCTCGCAGGTCTAATACATGAATGATTAGGATCAGATCATTTGCAGTACTTTATAACAATTGTAACAGCTACAAAACGAGTCATACTCGTAGTGTCATCAATCTTATCCATTTACTGCAGACTATTTAGGTTATCACTTAAACATGATCCACCTGTATGTCTCCACATACATGTTTAAGTTACAAAGATAATCTTGGATGTTAGTTTATTGGTTTGTGGTTAATGTAACTAAAATATCACATATTTTATAGACAAAGTGAATAAAATATCATATATTATTAATCACATAAAAGTTTTTTCATACAATGTTTACAAATTATATGACCCAACAAGATTTAGGGCATTAATCTCAACAATCTCCCACTTAACTTAAAGCTAGTGGGGTGTATAATATAATGAAATACAAAGTACACAAAACAATAAACTAGCTCTGTCTCTTATACACATCTAGATGTGTATAAGAGACAGATATCCCACTTGCCCTAGTCCAGTTGAGGGCGATCCTATAGACCCATGCTCTGAAAGTGACCCTTAAACATTGTAGCCATGAGGGTCTTCATAATCGGATTAACAACGTTTTGCTCCAAAGCTAGCTTCATGACAATTACGTCCCCTCGATGCACAATCTCTTGGATGAGATGATACTTCCACTAAATGTGCTTGTCGGTTTATGACTTCTAGGCTCTCGGGAATTAGCCACAACACCACAATTATCACAACAAAGTATGATGGGCTTGGACATGTCTGGAACAACTTCTAGATCAGTCAAGAATTTTCTGAGCCAAATGGTCTCCTTAGTAGCTTCACAAACTGCTACATACTTAGCCTCCATGGTGGAATCCGCGATACACCCCTGCTTAGTGCTTTGCCATACTACTTCCTTCCTTAAGAGTGAACACTAATTCTGATGTGGATTTCCTAGAATTCTTATCAGTCTAAAAATCAGAGTCTGTGTATCCCGTAAGGATCAAATCCTTAGAATCATACACAAACATGTAGTCCCTTGTTCTCCATAGATACTTGAGGATGTTCTTAACGGTTGTCAAGTGATTTAATCGTGGATTAGATTGATATCTATTGACTATCCCCACTGCATAGCAGATGTTAGGTCTAGTACATAACATCACATACATCAAACTGCCCATGATAGATGCATAGGGGATCTGTCTCATATTCTCAACCTCTTGAGATGTCTTAGGACACTATTTCTTTAACAATGTAACTCATGCCTGAAAGGAAATAGACCACTCTTGGAGTTCTACATTGAATATTTGACAAGCATTTTGTCAATATACGACGTCTGATACAGTGCTAACATTTTATTCTTTCGATCTCGAAAGATCTGAATACTCAGAAAAAACTGTACCTCTCTCAAATATTTCATTTGGAATTGCGTCGCTCGTCAGTTCTTAACTGTAATCAGTAAACCTAAATCATTCCCAATGAGTAGAATATCATCTACACACAACACTAGAAAAACTACTGAACTATTGATGATCTTCTTGTAGACACAAGGCTCATTAACATTTTGATCAAAGCCATAAGATTTGATCGGAATATTAAACCTTATGTTCCAAGATCGAGATTCTTGTTTCAGTCCATAAATAGACCAGCTAAGCTTGCAAACCTTTTGCTCTGGACCTTGGATTATGAATCCCTCAAGCTGCACCATATAAATGGTCTCCTTAAGATTATCATTCATAAAAGTAGCCTTGATATCCATTTGCCATATCTTATAGTCATAATATGAGGCAATGGATAGAAGAATCCAAATATACTTCAACATGGAAACAGGCGAGAAAGTCTCCTCATAGGCGACTCTTTCTACTTGAGTATAACTCTTTGCCATCAATATAGTCTTGAAGGTTTGCACCTTCCCATCAACACTCCGTTTCTCTTGTAGATCCATTTACAACCTATAGGTTTAACCCCATCAGGTTGATCTACAAGATCCCATACTGAATTGAAGTACATAGACTCCATTTCCCGATCCTTGGCTTTGAACCATTCATCTTTGTCAACATCTTCCATTGCCTTCTCATAAGACAATGGATCCTCAACTTCGCCATCAGCTACCATAGCTAGGATTTTAGTTAAGCCCATATAGAGAATAGATGGATTCGCAACCCTCCAACTACGTCGAGATTTCCTCAACATGTAAGGTGGATTTGACCTATGATGACATGCAGAAATGCATGTCATCTTAGGCCTTTTATTTAGAATTATGAAGGCTGTTAAGAAGAATATGCGGTAATTATGTTAGGAATTCATGAGAAAATGAGCTTGCAGCGTTCAGCATTGAGAATCTCGGCTAACCCATTATTATGCCTTATTATGCGTTCAATTGTCTATTTTTGTAGCTAACGCAGGAAATGTATGCAAACACGAAAGCCAGCTACCGCATAGACGATCGCATACGGAGAAACTCTCCATCACAAAGGCGAACGCATACGATCAACACATGGGTGTTGCGGTAATCAACCGCATGCGTCCATCGCATAGAAGTTACGATCGTCAAGCGATTGCGATCATCGTGTAGAAGTTGCGATAATGAAGCAAATGCGGTCACTACACGATTGCAGCTACATGCTAACCATAATAGTGGGATGAACGCAAGGTTGGTGGAATGGACGCATCAACGCATCTCTCGAGAAAATCAAAAGATGATGTTGACATTTCACCTAGCACACCGTTAGCAGCCGAAATTCAGAAAAGGACCAACACGCCGCTAATGTCAAAATCAGAGCAGGTCCATAAATGCTGTCGGTGATTCAAGCTCTATAAATAGAAGTTGTCCAACATAATTTCAAATCATCCAAGGTTTTTCACCTGAGGTTCGCCTTAGGACGGATCCTTGTGATCCAGACAAATGCGTTAGAAGAAAAGCTTGAGAGTTCTTCATCTCCTTCATCCATTCTGAGTGACGATCAGAGCCTTCGCTGGAGTTAGATCTCAAGAGAGTCAGCTCCACTACCCATCCATGGCACCACCGACAGACTTGACACACATCCGCTGAGAGCAAGATATTGCTTCCAGCTGGTCCTTTCATTCTCTTTTCTTTTCTTATATTGTATTGTATTACATTTTGGATTAAGAAATTAATACATTGTGTGTTCAATGCATTTCTATGTTTCTTTCGATTCCATCTCCATCCTTCTTTACTTAGCATCCTTAACTTTCATTGCATCACTTAGTGAGATTGCTTAGTATCGCATACTTAGTCATGTGGATTAGAGATATGAAGCATGTAAAAAACCACCGATAGGTGTGCATTGTGCGAGTGTGAGAAAACCTTATTTTCTTAGTGTGAATCTGTCGCAACGCCTGTCTATAGGCGGACGCAACGCTTGTCTATAAGTAAAGTCAGCAATAACTAACTACCCGGGAGGGTAAATGGTTAATCGCATTAAGCAGTGTAAGCATGTATTCACTATAGATAAGAATAATCTTACGGCAGCCAAGTTCATGCGGTTACCTTGTCTTATGAGTGCATCATTCATCATTTAGGCATACTTGGAAGAGTAGTCTAAAATCCAAATCTAAGACTCGAGAGAGCGGATTGGAACACATAAACAAGAATGGGGAACTTAGGAATAAGCTTCGTTTGCTATCACATAGCGTATACACCCTACGGAGAGGATATTGCATGCATCCAGGAAGTAGGATATGGTGGCTGTATGCGGTCATCCTGACCTTTTTGCATACACATTGCACACGTCCTAGATTTAGGCTCTAGTGTGTGTAGCATGATCACATAGCTTGCGTTGGTTGAGGTTGCCCTTGCGGTCAATCTTAAGGGTTGCGATGAAGACATCCTCATGTTTTATCTGTTTTTCATCCATTTACTACGCATTAACAGTTGTCCTGTCTCCACCTCTCATTCATATTTATCATTGCGTTGTCTGTTAGTTAGGAGTAGGAGTAGGTTGTAGCTTAAAACCCCCCATCATTCTTTTATTCATCCGTCGCAAACACATCACCGCATAGCATTTAGTTACAAGTCCCTGAGTTCGACCTCAGATCACCCGAGAAACTTGCGTTCACGTTATACTTGGCGTGAGCGCAAGAAAACTTGTGACAGGAATGCATGGTCATCGCATACATTCATTAATGCATAGTTCACTCCAACACATAACCACCAACGTATGAGTATCAACGCATACCTTAAGACATGCATCGCATATTGCGTTCACCTAATTTTAGTCATCAAGTATTTGAAGACTTGGTAATTAATTTTTCGTCATCAACCTATAGATGAACCTACTTCAACAACTCTTGTTGAGGTACTAGGTTTTTCAACAACTCTTGTTGAAGATTCGGTAGTTTCTTTGGAAATCTCATTCAACACTATTTCTTTTTTGGGTCTGTGCTTCCTTATGTGGTCTTCCTCAAGAAAAGTAGCATTTGTCGATACAATACTTTGTTTGCTTTAGGATCAAAGAAATAACCACCTCTCGTTCCCTTAGGGTAGCCTACAAATAGACATAACCTTGAACGTGGTTCCAATTTCTTAGGATTAGCCTTAAGCACATGTGTATTCCAATTTCTTAGGCATAACTAAAATGCTGTAGTCTCTACTGCATAATCCCAAACTAGTTAGGTAAGAAAGCATAACTCATCGTAGACCGAACTATGTTCATCAGGGTTCGATTTCTCCTTTCTGATACATCATTTTTCTGAGGTGTACTAGGTGCTAAGGGTTGAGATATTCCATGTTCTATCAAATAGTTCTGGAATGTCGAATCCATAAACTCTTCACCTCGATCAGATCGAAATGTTTTAATCGTTCTATTTAATGCATTTTCAACTTCAGCCTTGAATTCTTTGAACTTTTCAAAAGACTCAAACTTATGTTGCATTAAATAAACATACTCATATCTTGAATAATCATCAGTAAAAGTGATGAAATATTCATAACCTCCCCTAGCTTTTACATTCATCGGACCATAAAGGTCTGAATGCACTAGCTCTAGAGGTTCTTTGGCCATATGACCTTTTCCAGTAAAAGGCCTTTTAGTCATTTTGCCTTCAAGGCGTGACTCACACACAGGTAAAGAATTTTCTTATAACTCGCTTAGAAGTCCATTCTTCAACAACCTCTCAATCATATTGAGATTGATGTGTCCTAGTCTTAAGTGCCAAAGTTTGGCATTTTCCTTAGGAGAAATTCTAAGTCGTTTATTTTTTAGTTGCAACAGTTTAAACATCTCTATGTTATGGAAGACATTTGTTGCTAACGGCCTTAGCACATACAAATTGTTTTTCAATTTAGCAGAACATATATCAACACCATTCTTAGTAATAACATTTTATTATAAGAAAAGTTTAATTGATAAGAATGTTTCAAAAGACACTTTATAGAAACTAAGTTCCTTTTTAAATTAGGAACAACATATACATCATTTAGAATGAGAAATTTGTTTTGTAAAATTAACCGGAGACCTCCCACTACCATAATTGGGACGACGTGCCTAGTTCCAACTTGCATCGTCATCTCACCAGCATCTGGTTTCCGTCAGGAACTAATTCCCTGAAATGAAGAACAAACATGGTTAGTGGCCTCATAGTCAATAATTCAGGCAGACTCATCATTCTCCACCAAACAAGTTTCCAAGACAAACAAATCATATTTACCTTGGTTGGCCTTCTTCTTTTCTGCCAAATATCTGAGGCAGTTCCTCTTCCAGTGTCTATTCTGGTTGCAATGGAAACACTTTCCCTTGTCAACCCTCACTGGTTGTATATCTCTTAGAGTAGCAACTCCTAGGTTAGCAGCAGCTTTCCCTTTTCCACCCTTCTTCTTCTTTCACTCTTTAGTGCCGGAGAAAGAAGGTACAGACTTAGTTCTAGAGGTCGAACCTTTGTGGAACTTTTTGAAAGATGGAGCAGCATTTGCTTCACCCTTCTTCTCCCTGCCTTCAACAAGGATTAGAAATTTTGTAGATCATTGAGTAAGGTAGTCAAATTGTAGTCAATCCTGTTGAAAACAGCATTGCTATGGAAGTGCAGAAAGCTTTCCGGTAAAGATTCCAAAATAATGCTAACCTGGCTGAACTCATCGATGCTTGACCGTTCATCTCCGCCACGTTGAAGTGGATCATCATGTTGAGAACGTGTTCCCGAACAGAGGCCTCTTCTTGTATACGGGCATTGAAGATGTACTTTAGAGCGCCGTGCCTGAGCTGTGTAGACAGTTGTCTGAACATTCCCCTCAAGGACTCCATGATCTCATGGGTGGTGAGCATGGGCTCATGCTTCTTAGCCAAGACTTCGTTAAGGCTTGCCAAGATATACGCTCGAGCCTTCACATTTGCCTTTATCTAGTGCTCATATGCTTCCGAACATTTCAAAGAGCAGTAGGAGGTGGAAGAGGAGGACACTCCTCCATCAGGACGAAACGTAGGTCATCAATGATCAAAATCGTGTTGATCGTGTTTTTCCAACTAGTGTAGTTTTTGCCAGTTAATTTATCGACGGAAAATAAACTAAGTGTAGCGGTAACCATTTTAAATTGCTAAAAAAGAACAAACTTAATTTAGTCTACTTGCATTAAACCATTTTTAGAAAACCAATCAAGTTTTAGCAAAATAATCTAGTGTACCCTAAGTGACATTTAGTTTGCAATGATACTTCAGTGAAGCATGACAAAAGTCATCGTAGGATGATCAAGTGCCCCTTTACTGAAATGAGACATTTTCAACTATTATACAGAAACAACTCCTTGTAATTGTAACTAATAGTCACCATTATTCGGTCCAGAATTTGTTAACATCGTTAACAATTCTGTGTAAGTGTAACCCCTCATTTTAGGTTCTAGAGTCCTGCCCAATTAGCCAAGCTTAGAGAAAAGCCGATTGGAACAAGAGACTAAAGCAACCCTATCCATTTCTGGAGATCAAATAAAGCATCATGCAAAACTGCCATCCTTTAGGGGGGGACACCCACGATGCCTTGAGGCGATGCATGAGACTTTATCCAACCTAATAAAAGAGATCGAGGGATATGTTGTCACATGTCTCGCTTCCACTTACTATAAACACTCTCTCCATTCACCTTGATATTGACCTACCCAAATGCCACCTGTAGGGGGATATCCATGGTGCCTCAAGGCCGAGAGTAGATCTCACGATGTGAACTTTTCTGCTGAACTTCCGGTTTTTGCAGCTAACCATGCTTGCTTCCATCTTCAATTATAACCTAATTTCAATTCTATTGACTCTAATAAAATTGCAGACTATAGAGCACACATATAAGCTCATCAAACAAGAGCCAATTACAAATTAAACCTCATAACCAAAGAGAAGTCTAATGCCAAAATTGAATTTCAACCATATTAGTCAACCAAACATGTATCCATAGAAATTCACCCAAACTCAAATTAACATTAATTGGGTGCTTAAATCATGCTCTGACACCAATTGATGGAATGTACAAGCATATAGTGGAAGTAATCAGAATCAATAAGCACTTTGATTACACTTAATTTGAGTTCTAAAATCGATAGTAGACCACCAATAGTATCTTCTCTACTATTCTCCAACTTGGATTTGATGGGTGGAACTTTAGATTGAGGTTAATTCAGAAAGGGAGGAGAGGGTTTTTTATAGAGAGAAGTTAGAAGGATGCAGAATTTCACAAGTTCAACATTCATTCCCTTTTTCCATTCAAAATTGAAGCTTTTATGTATCTAATACATGCAAGCACTAAGCTCCACTAAGAGATTCTGCACATTGACACTTCAAAGAGCACGTGGAAGTGGGCTAGGTGTTGGATTTTAGATTAATCCACCTCACATCCATAAATCTTGAAAATTTCCACCATCTCAAACCAATTTCCAAATTTTTAATTGATTTTTCTCAAAAATCAATTAACAACAAATAAAATTTTAATTAAATAAAATTTAAAAAAATAATTTAATTAATTTAAACAAAATTTAATTTCCATAATTGAATTTCTTAATTTGAAGTTGATTTATTTTAATTAATTAAATAAATTTATTTAATTAATTAAATAATAATTAATATCAAACATCAAATTAAACACCTATATCATACATGAATCCTATTCATGTAATTGATATTTAAATAAACATTTAAATATTTTAGTCTCTTCGATTACGTTTAATTTCAATAAATTAAACGTTAATTGTATCAAATATAATTATCTAAACCCTAATTTGAAATTGAACAATTCAAATTCAAATCCTAATTTAAAATTTGAACACTTCAAATTTAATTCCTAAATTGAATTTGAACACTTTAAATTCACTCAATATATTAATCCAAGATTTACGAGCTAGTAGAGAAACCTTATGGACCTATAGATTATGAGCTCCAACGATTTGAGATTAATTGGCTAAACTCTTTAAACTGAATTAATCAATATTCGTTAACTACCGAGACACAAGCTATAGCTCAGTAGTTGCACTCTCCTCACTATAGATATATTTCTGTTTACTTGATTTAACTATAATCAGTAAGTCGACCATTCACAAGTTGTTTGTAATAACGGTTGGGTCAAATGCTGTTTTACCCTGAAATTACATCTTGCTTCTTAAGTTCCACTGATTTTCTAATGAACAATTGATTTGTGATCCAATCACTAAATCAAGTTCCTCTCGCGCCAATGAGAGGATGGGGCCTTTTGTTCAAGACCTGGATTCAGTACTTAAGAGAACAATCTCTCTACTATCCCAAAATCAGGTAAGTGTGAATTTCGTCTAGCACCCGATGTCTCCAACTATCTACCCGGTTTTACCCCTAAAATGAGAGGCTTATCAAGCCGGCACTGTTTAACCAACTCTCACTTATGCAAATCTAAGGATAATCCCGAATAAACAGGAGTTGATAGTTAGCTCAGGATTAAAGTCGAGTTACCTAGGTCATCAATTTGAAACAGTCAGTATTAAACAGTAAACAACGTTATAAAGTAAGAGTGACTTATTTCTTGGTCCGATCTTGTACAAACTAATTGCATAGGACGCCCCTACTCCTCTGTCACTACATGAACGAATCAGGATTACTTCGTTTGTAGCACTTTACAACAAATTGTAACAACTACAGAGTGGACCGCATCCAATAGTGTTATCAGAAAGACACCCAATCTTATTCATATACTATAGACCATTTTGGCTATTTACTCGAACTTGATCCATCTTTATGTAGCTACATAAAGTTCAAGTATTCATATAATAACCATGGATCTTAGTGTATTGGATTTAATATTTTCAAGTGAAAATTACATATTCAAGAACGGTTTTCTTGAATAAATGTCAATAACATCTTTATTGATAATAAAAATGTTTAATATTACAAACTGCGAGTTTTAGGACATACAACCCAACATATACGAGATTTCCTCTCACCACTGATACTAGATCTAAAGATCTTCTGACTATCCAGTGTAATATTCCGCCACAGGCTCAGAATCTAGACCCACAGATCTTTTGACCATCCCGTGCTGTTTATTAAGGTATCACAATTAGCCAGTGGTTTGAAATCTTGTCCCTTAAACCACAATAAAATATGATTATCTCAAACAAAACCAGAGAATTAAACATTTCCTTTTTCACATGAAACATGTTAAAAAAATGTATGCAATCTACTAAAGAACATGCTTTTGTAGAAACCATAGATAAAATATATTTACTTAAGTCCAAAGTTTTTAACCAGAATAAAACGTATAAAACAGATCATGCCAAACATTTCAAATCATACATACATATAATACCATATATGTATATAATAGTAACCAAAACATTTGAAAATAAACCTTCACAGTTCACCGGCAAGAATTCCTCTTCTTCCAAGCCTTCTTGGCTTTCCAATTCCTCTTAGTTTTTTTCCAACTCCAACTTGCTCTGAGTTTGTCCTAGATTAGCTTAGAATCCAAAAATAACACTAAAATGACCTTAAAAACACCTTTTTGGCCCCAAACCTAGCTTACCAACACTAATTAGGGCAAATTACGTGTTATTGAACTCAATAGGCAGCAAAATGGTCGTGGGCATACACTAGACTCTGCCAGGTGTCAGTCTGGGCATGCAAGACATGAAGAATGGCAGACAGACAGCAGTTGGGCGTGGGTAGGGCTGCTGGCACGTACAAACGCAGACGGGTGTTGGGTTGGGGTGCTGGATACGACAAATGGGCAGTAGACACGTGAGCATGGGTATCAATGGAGGCACTCGCATGGCACGAGCGTGTGTTAGGTTGGTCGAATGGTAAGGTGAGGCGCGAGTGCCAGCATCCATGTGTGACTTAACGGGGAGGGTGCACGTGCAGGATGTCTTGATGGGCACGTAGGGTGGCAAGCACCTGGTGTTGGCTTATGCAACAGTTTGTCTTCTCTTCTTTCTTTCCAAGTTTTTCTAAATATCTTAAACTTGGATCATTCTAGCAGCCTAGGGGTACTTTCTACACTCAACGATCTTTCATTTGATTGAAAAAAATCGAAATTTGCCTGAGTGGAATGGAAGAACTAAACCCTAATTTCCCCTATTTATACTTGTCCCAAACCCCCCTCTTTGAGGTGTCTTTGCCACCTTCTTGCTTGGTCTTTTCAAGCTTCATAGGTGGCTACCTCCTACTTGAACTTAGCCAAAGACTCTTTTCCAAATTCACTAATATCTCTTCTAACTGTCAACTAGCCTTGCTCCCCAAGTAACCCTTAGTTTCAATGCATCATTTACCTTCCTTAGGCGTATGATTCCTCCAAGTTCAATGCATCCTACCTCATGTTGGATGCATGGTTCTCTTGTCATGCACATATATCAATTCCTTAGGTTTAACACCTATACCACCATGGTTTCATGGCTACATCCTACACATGGTTTCTCTTACACTTTTCCTTTCTTCTTCACTTCAGTATGCGTCCAAATAGTATCTTTTATGCATCCAAGAGTTCAACTATGCACCCAATACGGTCTCTTTAACTTAGTATGCATCCAAACTAAGTTAAATAGACCGTATGTCCCCAGCTACAAGGGTTGACTTGTCCAATCATGCTACAAGGGTTGAGTCCTACTCCTTTCCTACTAATACTCAGTCAAATTTTCACTTCTCCAATAGACCTTGGTTCAACCTTCCTTTCCAAACTTCTCTTATGTTCAACTGCATGGCCCAAACACTTAGAAATTTTCCTAAGTATCCCAACTTCCTCTAAAGCATGGTTTGGATACTTAGCTAAATTCTTAACTTCCAGGATCCAAGTATGCACCTATCATACTTCCTTGACTAAAATGGTTGTTTAATGCATCTCTAGCTTGGACGAAGATGAAAAGGAATCGAGGGCTTACAACATACTTAGGTTACTAGTGAAATAGATTCGACAATTCACAACAGTAGAAATTAATTAGCATATAGCCATTACAAAACCTATTTCTATCGATAGGGATCATGACATTTGGGGTACACTAAAATACATCCCAATTTTTATACTCTCTAGCTCTCTATAAACGATTACGGACTTGATTGTCGGAGTGTTGGTGGTCAAGTACCACACTGATGCAAGTTGTTCTATTTTACAAATTGCTTGTTTGATTCTCTCCCAAAAATTACAAATTCATCGTTGATACCAAATTTCGGTGTCAAGTGTTTGAAATGAAGAGATATATATTTATAATATAAAATGATTTATTTCAAATTATCATAGATTTATTAGACATGAAACTAAAAGGCCAAATATTAACTAAACATCATTTAGGGGAAAAAAAAATCTTAACTAGCTAGACAAGAAATTGGGATAAAGTTTTTTTTTTTTTTTNTTTTTTTTTTTTTTTGTGAAGAAAAAAGAAATTAGAATTATTATATATATACAGGCAATCATATAAATTTTGAGAAAGAAGAATATAGGGAATTAGCCTACTGCATAATTAATATTTTACAAATTTCTTAAAATTTAGTAGCTTTCATAACTAGATTTCAGCAATATTTTGGGACATTTTTAACCTTCTGATAGATTCTCTCTCATCTTTTAGTTTCTTAATATTTAAAATAAACAATACATCATTTTTGGATTTACTATTAATTATATAAGAATTTTATTTGTTTGGAATATCAATAATTTCATAATCTCTCATCAATAGATATTCAAAATATTTAATTCTTTCCTTATTAATATCATTTTTGAAATTTGATTTTTTTGTTATTTATTAATTTCGGTTGACACCATTTACTGCATGATATTTCAAATTAATGTTTCCTTCACTTTATAAGATTTCGCTTATTTTCTTCCATATTCTACGTGAAAGTTGATCACATCTCCATGGAGATCTCAAGTATATGTCAAATATATTAGTAATATAGTGAAAAATATACATCGTACATATTATGGTTTATTTTTTGGTTTGTTCACAAATTTATTAAAAAGTGTAAATATACATTTCATATATTATTCGGTATATAAAACGATATATTGTAAATCCGTATAAATTATTTTGATCATGTGCTTATCAAATATACAATAATTTATTTCCAAAAAATTCAAATATATAGTGTTGTATATATCAAATACACATCATTTTCTCTTTTGAAGCTTGTTACCGATTCTTGTTATCATTTATAAGCGTAACAATTTACAAATCTTTGGAGAGACTTTCCTCACAAGCTTCTTTTGGTATTAATATTATCTTTTATATATATATATATGTGTGTGTGTGTGTGGGTATGGTAAGGAGAGCTAAAAGGAAAAATTGAGTTAGATTTTTTTAAAAAACTAAAAACTTATTAGTAAATTCATGTAAAAAAATAGAAAAGTTTAGACAATAATATAACTAGAACTATTTATTCAATTTCAGGCCATATAGGTAGAGAGACACCCTCACTGCCAAGAGTTCTGTTTGTTGGTCTGGCCCTTTCCCCCTTGGGCTTTTTGCGTTGCCACGGGCCTAACAAAATTTCCTTTCCATTAATAAATGGAAAAAAGAATATATATATATATATATATATATATATATCTTTTTAACGAAGTCGTTACCACATTAAATAAAGATGCATATATATGATACGTAGTCAAAATAAGGAAACATATTGCGATTGACTTAAATTGATATATTAAATTAAACTCAATAACATTGCTTCTGTAAATAAAGAAGTTTAAAAACGACATCAAGCATATACGACAACATAATTAGCAATCCCTTTGAAACATAATTAATTAAAACACAACATAATAAATTAAAACATAATCCACTCACATAATCATAGGCTTCCGAGCTAAGATAACGGAATTAACAACATCATCAGTGGGATGAAAAACAGAGAGAATCTCAAAGCCAACCAAATCTCCAACTTCAACCACAGGATACAAAAATGCTCTACCTCCTTTAGCACTTCGCACTACCAAAATCCCACCTTCTTTCATATACTTTCTTAAATGCCTTATAATCTTCACTTTATCTTCCTTCTTCATCCCCACAAGAGCCGCCAAAAACACACAATCATATCCCCCAAGCTCTTCTTTTACCTCAACAATATCCCTCGTCCAAAACTTCATTCTTCCTTCCAGCTCAGTGTCCGACCCCACGATCTTTCCTGCCACGTCATTTGCCACGCTGTCGATGTCGTAGTTATCGAAATACGTACCCTTCATGTGCTGCATGGCCATAATAATTGAAGTTAGAGGCAAAGGACCTGACCCAACAAAAGCTACCTTCTTTGGATTGAAAATTCCATTGTCATTCAAAATCTTGTTCTCAAGGTTGGCTAATTTGATGTAGTTTTGGTAATATGGAAATAGAGTGAGATTGTTTAGAGGTTTTGGGATTTTGCTTAGCAAAGTTGAGAATTCTAATTCGAGTAAGCCCTCAGCTTGGCCACAGAGAACTATGAGGCTCTCACGAATGGCTTGTAAATTTGGTGGCAATGTTGAGACATCTATTGAACAAGGCAAAATGCACAAGTTCACTAGGTTTGTAAAGAGGTTGTTCACTTTCTTGCATGGTTTCAAGGTTTCCAGTTTCGAGATGCTTTCGTGAAGATCGATGATTCGATCTACTAGAAACTCCGTGGAGATTTCAGTTTTGGTGCCATGGATTTGGAGGGCTGCCATAATTGGAAATGAATGGAAGCTAGGGAAGTGTTAAGATAATTTTTGTATTCTTTTCTCTTGGTTTTTTTTTTCTTTTTGTTGGTGTTTAGGGGTTTAACGAATTTGAATATTTATAGGGCAATGGATGTGAATAAATCTCAATTATAATATTGTTTGAGATGTCCCTTTCAATTTCTTTAATTTTTTCATTTCTCGAAGTCAGACATGAGTTGAAACCACATAATATTACGATGGAAATACAACAAGGTTTTATGCGGTTATTTTATTTTTATGAATGTTTTTATATAACATGCATTAGATAATTCATATGTAAAACTATTAAAATGTCACGCTAAATATTTTATTATTTAGCAATAATTAATATGAAAGAATTTAATATAGAGAAACTCATTAATTTATATTTATTTGTTATAGTTTTGAGAATGATAAAATAGTATATAGATTGAAAAATGTTATCAATTTTGATAATATTGTAAAAATACTAATTCATTTTTGCTTTAACTCGTTGAAATCTCCTCAGATAGATAATGCTCCCCTAGCACACAACTGACCTTGTATGATACTGAGGTTATACATAAAATAATTTCCATATTTTAATAATAATAAAAAAAAAACTCCCGTTAAATTTTGGTTTCGGTGTTTCGTCGTCAACAAGTTTATGAATTTTTATATCTCACTTCAATATACAAAGGGGGAACTTTTAAAATAATAATAATAATAATAATAATAATGTTATGAGGAGTTACCCTCTGACTTTGGCTTTGGCCTCGGGATGAAGTTGAGGCTGACCCTTCAACTTGAGAGTGGGCAATCTGCACATATTCTAAATCAATTTTCTTATATATACATCATTATAACTTGAAAAGAAATAAGTTTACTATTGTCCTCAAAACTTTTGCTACAACATTAAAACTTCTTAGTTGACTAAGGCATTAGAGGTGTTAGATTCTTCTAGTTTAGCAGGTCACATGATAATAAATTCATCGTTGCTATTACGTGAAGGTCAATGTTCATCAAAGATTTGAAATGATTAACCCTTGAGGTTAAGTAGCACTGTTTATTAAAATTTCTGTACAAGTTTTGTAATGTTTAATTGCACAAATAAATTTTGTAGGAGTATATAGGAGTAACCACAAAAAAGCTATTATATAGTATTATCCCTCTTAATAAAATTATGGGTCAAAATGCATGGAAATGAAACAAGCAGGATTCTAAAAGGGTTTTTGTGTTCACACTTGACTTTGGAAACTAAGGCGTGGAAAATGCAGACCGATCCTTTCATGCATTTAGGTAACAAACAAGTTTTGTAAACATTTTTCTTATTATAAAGAAAATATTAAATAATTGCTTGAAGTACATGTACGAGTTGAGATATATTATTAATTAATAATTCATCAAGTCACCCTTGTAACTTGTACAATAAGTTTAATCATATAAAATCCCTACTTTATTATTATTATTATTATGATTGTGATTATTATGATTATTTGTTGGGCCTGCTTTCTTGTGATTATGAACTATTAAGTCCAAATGATGAATTATAGGTCTCGTTTGCTGATCTAAAATCGTGAACTCAAGTAATTTTGCTCCAATTTAATTGGTTTGGTAGAAAACTTGGACCTCCTTTGTCCATGATCTTCCAGCTGATGTGCTCCACGGGGAAAACCCTACTTACTTTTGCCTGATGGAAGTGAATGACTATTTTTTATTCTAATGGAATTTCAGAAGAATTAATTTCTTTCTCTCTCTCGTTCTCTCTATCGATTTTGCAGAACTTCTCTAACCCTAATCTTTCTTTCTGTTTGTTTCGAGTGATTGCTTGTGTAAATGATGGCGATGAAGAATATGCAATCTTGTAGAAGAAAAGAAAAGGAAGAGATCTACACGAAGATATACGTGGTTCGGCAAATGATTCCTACATCCACGGGAAGGAGAGGAGATTTTATTCAAGAGCTAAGTTACACCTTTTTCTTTTTACAGATTTCAAGCTTTCTTGAAGCTTTGTATGTTGTTACTACGAATTTGTAAATGATGAGTAGTTATATAATTTTTCTGATACAAGTAGTTACAATAACAAATTATAAAAGATAAAGAAATGTGAACGGCTATTAAATATGAATGTTTGAGTTTATTTACTTCATTATTATTATTATAAAACTTTAACAATATATTGGGGTAAAATTTTAATCCAACTGATGACAACTTAAAACCCAGTTGATCAGTTCATGTGTGCTTCAATATATAGGCCTAATAATAGTGGGATATTTTATTAATGTTGTTATTATTTAAAATTGAAAAAAAATACCTTTTATTCTAGGTTTTTAAATATAGTTTCTACTTAATCTCTAGATTTCAAAATGTTATAATTTTAATTCTTAAATTTTGAGTTTGATTTCAATTTAATTCCTAAGTTTCAAAAGATTACAATTTTACTCTTGAGATTTGAGTTTCGTTTCAATTTAGTTCTTAAGGTTTTTTTTTTTAAAAAAAAATTAAACAGACATTACTTCTGCCTCCAAATTTCTTCATTTGTTATCTACTTTTTATTAATGATCTGAAAACCAAGCTAAATTTTGAATATTAAAAAAATAGCTAAACTTGTTTTTGTTTTTTGAATTTGGTTAAGAATTCAACAACCATACTTAAAAAAATGCAAATCGTATAAGAAATGGAGAGAAAATGAGCTTAATTTTTAAAAATCAAAAGCAAAAAATAAAATAATTTTCAAATTGGGCTAAAATAATTGAGTTTGAAAACAACTCGACTCAAATCTAAAAAATGGAAGCTCTGAACTAAAAAGTGTATTTTTCTAAGAAATTTTTATATAAGAAACCTATCTTTGGCCATATATTTTCATAAATGTCTTTAAATTTCTATTTACATTAGTTTTCACATATCTTAGAATATTTTGACGGAGTCATGATTATTTTAAATATACTTTAGAACATTCGGTTAGGTATTTGAAAATATTATAATCAATATATAAAATATACTACAGTTTGTAAAGTAGATTGACTCGATGCTTGACATAAATCACAGTATAAACCAATATATGAAATATACCACAATATATAAATCTTCATAAATTTTATTTATTCCACAGTATATATATATCATAATACAATAAGTCTAAATAAAAAAAATACTCGTTTATATCAAATAAATGAATATATATACCACAATATATATCAAATTTCCTACAAAATCTAAGTAAAAAGTACATATATATCACAGTATATATATAAATAGGAAAAAATAAAGTCCATATTCAAATGGGGGTTTATAATACATAACCCTCCATCTTCATCTCTTCTTCTTCAGCCATGACCACCACGGATACATCGTCGTCGACCGAATTTACTCAACCCGTCTGATGGAACTCGAGACATACGCAGCGGAATAAGGACCTAATTACACTCTAATTGCTTTTAAATTAAAGGAAAACAACATGCAATTTGAAGGAAAAACAGTAACTAAAATTACTTTTGTAGCCCCCGAAAACTGCTCTTCCTCACTGAATCTCGACCCGAACACGAACAGACCACCACTAGAGTGGACCTACTATCCTTTGGACTCAGAACCAGGTTGTGGGACCCGGTGGATAAAGAAAATCGAGAGAGAAAGAGATGGGAAAAAGAAGATGGAATTTGGATAGGGTTTGGGGTTTTTTTCAGCCCAATTTTAGGAAAAAAAATTGGTAAAATTGACAAAAAAAAATTTCATTCAAAATGAAAGCCCATTTTATAGAAAAAACCATACAACAATTGCATGAACCAAATCCATAAAAACTCAACACCTATAATCTACTATTTTAGTGGGCTTAATGTCTCCACTATAAACCAACACCTAGCTCACTATTTTGTTAGTGGAATTATCCAACAAAAGTTTGGATTTTCCCACTAACTATAGTCAGAGGGACAAATAGTCATTTGGTCAAAGTCAAACTTTGACCAAAAAGTCAACATTTTGACTTTTTATGATTTTTTCCGTGTTGACTAATTTTAAACTCTCGAGCATGAATCCGCATTCATTTTCTTGAAATTCAAATCATACTTGAATATAAGGTTGATTAAAGTTTGACTTTTTACATTTTTTACCATTTCCATTATTTCCGAGCTTTCGAATATGAACATATTCATATACTTGATATTTAAATTACATTTAAATATTAAAGTTGTATCTTTAACTGAAAAACTCGACCATTATAACACATATATTTGTCGGTTTCTCTCTCTTCACCTAATTCGAACAATTCGAATCATTATATCATACTGTTCTAAGTTTATTCTATATGAGCTAGTAGGGGAACCTAATGGACCTATAGATCATGGGATCCAACGATCGAGATTAGCTGGCTAAACTCTTTAAACAGAGGTAATCAACATTTGTTGACTAACAGGTCTTTCCACTAGAGTCCCATAGTTGCACTCCCCTCACTATAGATATATTTGTGTCCATTTGATATAACCATGATTAGTAAGCTAATCCTTTACAGGTTTTTCGTAATCTCGGCTGGGTCATAAAAACCGTTTTACCCCTGAGACTACATCTTACTCCTTAAGTTCCACTGATCCTCTAATAAACAATTGGTTTAAGGTCCAATCTATAAACCGAATCCCTCTCGGGCCAAGAAGAGGGTGGGGCCCCTTGTTCAAGACCTGGATTCAGTACTAAAGGGAACAACCTATCTACTATCCCTATAACGGGTAGGAGTGAATTCC
>NC_052350.1:15624120-15625485 GCF_009727055.1 Benincasa hispida | reverse complement strand
GAAAAACAAAACAGAATATGTTTATTAATTTACAAACTACGAGTTTTAGGACATAAAATCCAACAAACTCCCACTTGGACTAAAACTCCTAGTGGAGTATCAAAATGTTGAATTTAGGTGAGAAACATATGAGTACAATAAACATATGAATACAATAAACTAGGGCATATACCTAAAAGTTCTCCCATTTGTCCTAGTTTACAAACTTCGTAGACCTAGACTCTATAGGTGACCTTCAAATACTTTAGCCATGAGGGCATTTATAAAAGGATCAGCAATGTTTTGCTCAGAAGATCTCTGGGTTTCTACAACGTCTCCACGATGTACAATCTCCCAGATCAGATGGTATTTGTGCTTAATATGCTTGCCGCGCTTGTGGCTTCTTGGTTCTTTTGAATTTGCAACTGCACCACTATTATCACAATATGGGGTGATAGACAGATGCATATTTGGAACGACTTCCAAATCTGTCAAGAATTTCCTCAACCATACTTCTTCCTTTGCTGCTTCACAAGCAGCTATGTATTCAGCTTCCATTATGGAGTATGCAATACAGTTTTGCTTCATACTTCTCCACACTATTGCTGCTCCGTTAAGAGTGAACACTGATCCAGATGTAAACTTTCTAGTATCTTTATCAGTTTGAAAATCAGAGTCAGTGTATCTAGTAAGGATGAAATCCTTAGTACCATACACGAGCATATAGTTCCTCATTCTCCTAAGATACTTGAGGATATTTTTAACGGTACTGACTATCCCTACTGCGTAGTATATGTTAGGTCTAGTACATAACATTGCATACATCAGGCTCCCTACTGCGGAAGCATAGGGAATGCGTCTCATATCCTCAACCTCTTGAGGTGTCTTAGGACATTGATCCTTTGACAAATGAATTCCATATCTATAAGGTAACAGACCTCGTTTGGAATTCTTCATCTTATACAACATTTTGTCTATATAAGTTGCTTGAGACATGACTAGTGTTCTGTTCTTGTGGTTCCGAGTAATCTGATTCTCGAGAACATACTACGCATTTCCTAAATTTTTCATTTAGAACTGTGTTGCTAGCCATTTCTTGATGTCAATTAGGTAACCTACTTTATTCCTAATGAGTAGAATATTGTCAACATATAAAACTAAAAACGCTATAGAATTGATGATCTTCTTGTAAACACAAAACTCGTCAACATTCTGTACAAAGCCATAAGATTTGATCGCAGTATCAAATCTTATATTCCAAGATCTAGAAGCTTGTTTCAACCCATAAATGGATTTTTGAAGCATACAAACCTTTTGTTCTTGACCCTGTGCAATAAACCCCTCTGGTTGAGCCATATAGATACTCTCCTCAAGATCGCCGTTTAG
>NC_052350.1:15614733-15624095 GCF_009727055.1 Benincasa hispida | reverse complement strand
TTAAGCCCTCAGCTGGCCACAGAGAAACTATGAGGCTCTCACGAATGGCTTGTAAATTTGGTGGCAATGTTGAAGACATCTATTGAACAAAGGCAAAAAATGCACAAGTTCACTAGGTTTGTTAAAGAGGTTGTTCACTTTCTTGCATGGTTTCAAGGTTTCCAGTTTCGAGATGCTTTCGTGAAGATCGATGATTTCGATCTACTAGAAACTCCGTGGAGATTCAGTTTTGGTGCCATGGATTTGGAGGGCTGCCATAATTGGAAATGAATGGAAGTAGGGAAGTGTTAAGATAATTTTTGATTCTTTTCTCTTGGTTTTTTTTTTTTTTTGTTGGTGTTTAGGGGTTTAACGAATTTGAATATTTATAGGGCAATGGATGTGAAAATCTCAATTAAATATTGTTTGAGATGTCCCTTTCAATTTCTTTTAATTTTTTCATTTCTCGAAGTCAGACATTGAGTTGAAGACCAACATAATATTTCGATGGAAATACAACAAGGTTTTATGCAGTTATTTTATTTTTATGAATGTTTTTATATAACATGCATTAGATAATTCATATGTTAAAACTTTAAAATGTCACGCTAAATATTTTATTATTTAGGCATATAATTATATGAAAGAATTTAATATAGAGAAACTCATTAATTTATATTTATTTTTATAGTTTTGAGAAGTGATAAAATAGTATATAGATTGAAAATGTTATCAATTTTGATAATATTGTAAAAATACTAATTCATTTTCTTTAACTCGTTGAAATCTCCTCAGATAGATAATGCTCCCCTAGCACACAACTGACCTTGTATGATTACTGAGGTTTATACATAAATATAATTTCCATATTTTAATAATAAAAAAAAAAAACTCCCGTTAAATTTTGGTTCGGTGTTTCGTCGTTAACAAGTTTATGAATTTTTAATCTCACTTCAATATACAAAGGGGAAACTTTTTAAAATAATAATAATATAATAATAAATAATGTATGAGGAGTTACCCTCTGACTTTGGCTTTGGCCTCGGATGAAGTTGAGGCTGACCCTTCAACTTGAGAGTGGGCAATCTGCACATATTCTAAATCAATTTTCTTATATATACATCATTATAACTTGAAAAGAAATAAGTTTACTATTGTCCTCAAAACTCTTTGCTACAACATTAAAACTTCTTAGTTGACTAAGCATTAGAGGTGTTAGATTCTTCTAGTTTAGCAGGTCACATGATAATAAATTCATCGTTGCTATTACGTGAAGGTCAATGTTCATCAAAGATTTGAAATGAATTAACCCTGAGGTTAAGTAGCACTGTTTATTAAAATTTCTGTACAAGTTTTGTAATGTTTAATTGCACAAATAAATTTGTAGGAGTATATAGGAGTAACCACAAAAAAAGCTATTATATAGTATTATCCCTCTTAATAAAATTATGGGTCAAAATGCATGGAAATGAAACAAGCAGGATTCTAAAAGGGTTTTGTGTTCACACTTGGACTTTGGAAACTAAGGCGTGGAAAATGCAGACCGATCCTTTCATGCATTTACGTAACAAACAAGTTTTGTAAAACATTTTTTCTTATTATAAAGAAAATATTAAATAATTGCTTGAAGTACATGTACGAGTTGAGATATATATTAATTAATAAATTCATCAAGTCACCCTTGTAACTTGACAATAAGTTTAATCATATAAAATTCCCTACTTTATTATTATTATTATTATGATTGTGATTATTATGATTATTGTTGGGCCTGCTTTCTTGTGATTATGAACTATTAAGTCCAAATGAATGAATTATAGGTCTCGTTTGCTGATCTTAAAATCGTGAACTCAAGTAATTTTGTCCCAATTTAATTTGTTTGGTAGAAAACTTGGACCTCCTTTGTCCATGATCTTCCAGCTGATGTGCTCCACGGGGAAAACCCTACTTACTTTTTGCCTGATGGAAGTGAATGACTATTTTTTATTCTAATGGAATTTCAGAAGAATTAAAATTTCTTTCTCTCTCTCGTCTTCTCTATCGATTTTGCAGAACTTCTCTAACCCTAATCTTTCTTTCTGTTGTTTCGAGTGATTGCTTGTGTTAAATGATGGCGATGAAGAATATGCAATCTTGTAGAAGAAAAGAAAAGGAAGAGATCTACACGAAGATATACGTGTTCGGCAAATGATTCCTACATCCACGGGAAGGAGAGGAATTTTATTCAAAGCAAGTACACCTTTTTCTTTTTACAGATTTCAAGCTTTCTTGAAGCTTTGTATGTTGTTACTACGAATTGTAAATGATGAGTAGTTATATAATTTTTCTGATACAAGTAGTTACAATAACAAAATTATAAAAGATAAAGAAATGTGAACGGCTATTAAATTGAATGTTTTGAGTTTATTTACTTCATTATTATTATTATAAAACTTTAACAATATATTGGGGTAAAATTTTAATCCAACTGATGAAATTAAACCCAGTTGATCAGTTCATGTGTGCTTCAATATATAGGCAATAGAGTGGGATATTTTATTAATGTTGTTATTATTTAAAAATTGAAAAAAAATACCTTTTATTCTAGGTTTTTAAATATAGTTTCACTTAATCTCTAGATTTCAAAATGTTATTAATTTTAATTCTTAAATTGAGTTTGATTTCAATTTAATTCCTAAGTTCAAAAAGATTACAATTTTACTCTTGAGATTTGAGTTTCGTTTCAATTTATTCTTAACGGTTTTTTTTTTTTAAAAAAAATTAAACAGACATTAACTTCTGCCTCCAAATTTCTTCATTTGTTATCTACTTTTTATTAATGATCTGAAAACCAAGCTAAAATTTTGAATATTAAAAAAATAGCTAAACTTGTTTTTGTTTTTGAATTGGTTAAGAAATTCAACAACCATACTTTTAAAAAAATCAAATCGTATAAGAAATGGAGAGAAAATGAGCTTAATTTTAAAAATCAAAAGCAAAAAATAAAATTAATTTTTCAAATTTGGGCTAAAATAATTGAGTTGAAAACAACTCGACTCAAATCTAAAAAATGGAAGCTCTGAACTAAAAAGTGTATTTTTCTAAGAAAATTTTTATATAAGAAACCTATCTTTGGCCATATATTTTTCATAAATGTCTTTAAATTTCTAATTTACATTAGTTTTCACATATCTTAGAATATTTTGACGGAGTCATGATTTTTTAAATATACTTTAGAACATTCGGTTAGGTATTTGAAAATATTATAATCAATATATAAAATATACTACAGTTTGTAAAGTAGATTGACTCGATGCTTGACATAAATCACAGTATAAACCAATATATGAAATATACCACAATATAATAAATCTTCATAAATTTTATTTATTCCACAGTATATATATATCATAATACAATAAGTCTAAAAAAAAAAATAACTCTTATATCAAATAAATGAATATATATACCACAATATATATCAAATTTCCTACAAAATCTAAGTAAAAAGTACATATATATCACAGTATATATATAAATAGGAAAAAATTAAAGTCCATATTCAAATGGGGGTGTTATAATACATAACCCTCCATCTTCATCTCTTCTTCTTTCAGCCATGACCACCACGGATACATCGTCGTCGACCGAATTTACTCAACCCGTCTGATGGAACTCGAGACATTACGCAGCGGAATAAGGACCTAATTACACTCTAATTGCTTTTAAATTAAAGGAAACAACATTCAATTTGAAGGAAAAAACAGTAACTAAAATTACTTTTGTAGCCCCGAAAACTGCTCTTCCTCACTGAATCTCGACCCGAACACGAACAGACCACCACTAGAGTGAGCCTACTATCCTTTGGACTCAGAACCAGGTTGTGGACCCGGTGGATAAAGAAAATCGAGAGAGAAAGAGATGGGAAAAAGAAGATGGAATTGGATAGGGTTTTGGTTTTTTTCAGCCCAATTTTAGGAAAAAAATTGGTAAAATTGACAAAAAAAAATTTCATTCAAAATGAAAGCCCATTTTATAGAAAAAACCATACAACAATTGCATGAACCAAATCCATAAAAACTCAACACCTATAATCTACTATTTAGTGGGCTTAATGTCTCCACTATAAACCAACACCTAGCTCACTATTTTGTTAGTGGAATTATCCAACAAAGTTTGGATTTTCCCACTAACTATAGTCAGAGGGACAAATAGTCATTTGGTCAAAGTCAAACTTTGACCAAAAAGTCAACATTTTGACTTTTTTATGATTTTTTCCGTGTTGACTAAATTTTAAACTCTCGAGCATGAATCCGCATTTCATTTTCTTGAAATTCAAATCATACTTGAATATAGGTTGATTAAAGTTTGACTTTTTACATTTTTTACCATTTCCATTATTTCCGAGCTTTCGAATATGAACATATTCATATACTTGGATTTAAATTACATTTTAAATATTAAAGTTGTATCTTTAACTGAAAAAACTCGACCATTATAACACACATATATTGTCGGTTTCTCTCTCTTCACCTAATTCGAACAATTCGAATCATTATATCATACTGTCTTAAGTTTATTCTATATGAGCTAGTAGGGGAACCTAATGGACCTATAGATCATGGGATCCAACGATCGAAGATTAGCTGGCTAAACTCTTTAAACAGAGGTAAATCAACAATTTGTTGACTAACAGGTCTTTCCACTAGAGTCCATAGTTGCACTCCCCTCACTATAGATATATTTGTGTCCATTTGATATAACCATGATTAGTAAGCTAATCCTTTACAGGTTTTTCGTAATCTCGGCTGGGTCATAAAAACCGTTTTACCCCTGAGACTACATCTTACTCCTTAAGTTCCACTGATCCTCTAATAAACAATTGGTTTAAGGTCCAATCTATAAACCGAATCCCTCTCGGGCAAGAAGAGGGTGGGGCCCCTTGTTCAAGACCTGGATTCAGTACTAAAGGGAACAACCTATCTACTATTCCCTATAACGGGTAGGAGTTGAATTCCTTCTTGCACCCTATGTTCCCAGCTATCCACCCGATCTTACCCCTGAAATGGGAGGCTTATTGGGCCAGAGATGATGAAGTTGCCTCACCTATGCAGATCTAAGGATAATTCAGAGTGAACAGGAGTTCATAGTTAGCTCAAGATTAAGATTAAGTTACCTAGGTCATCAATTAACGAAATAGTTAGTGTTTATAAATAAAACGACATTTTAAAACATAAAAAAGTGACTATTTCATGGTTCAGTCTTATGCAAACTCATTGCATAGGATGCCCCCACTCACATATCTCTATATGAACGATTCAGGATACATCGTTTGTACTAACTACAAAGTGGGCCGCATCCATAGTGTCCCCAAAACAAGGCGCCCAATCTCATTCAATACTATAGACCATTTTGGCATATATTTGAACTTGATCCACATTTATGTCACTACATAAAGTTCAAGCTACATTAAATAGCCTTAGGACCTTAGTTTATTGGATTCAAGATTTTACTTATTTCAATAATAACTTTATCGAAAAACAAAACAGAATATGTTTATTAATTTACAAACTACGAGTTTTAGGACATAAAATCCAAAACAACTCCCACTTGGACTAAAACTCCTAGTGGAGTATCATAATGTTGAATTTAGGTGAGAAACAATATGAGTACAATAAACATATGAATACAATAAACTAGGGCATATACCTAAAAGTTCTCCCATTTGTCCTAGTTTACAAACTTCGTAGACCTAGACTCTATAGGTGACCTTCAAATACTTTAGCCATGAGGGCATTTATAAAAGGATCAGCAATGTTTTGCTCAGAAGATCTCTGGCGTTTCTCAACGTCTCCACGATGTTAACAATCTCCCAGATCAGATGGTATTTGTGCTTAATATGCTTGCCGCGCTTGTGGCTTCTTGGTTCTTTTGAATTTTGCAACTGCACCACTATTATCACAATTATGGGGTGATAGACAGATGCATATTTGGAACGACTTCCAAATCTGTCAAGAATTTCCTCAACCATACTTCTTCCTTTGCTGCTTCACAAGCAGCTATGTATTCAGCTTCCATTATGGAGTATGCAATACAGTTTGCTTCATACTTCTCCACACTATTGCTGCTCCGTTAAGAGTGAACACTGACCAGATGTAACTTTCTAGTATCTTTATCAGTTTTGAAAATCAGAGTCAGTGTATCTAGTAAGGATGAAATCCTTAGTACCATACACGAGCATATAGTTCCTCATTCTCCTAAGATACTTGAGGATATTTTAACGGTACTGACTATCCCTACTGCGTAGTATATTGTTAGGTCTAGTACATAACATTGCATACATCAGGCTCCCTACTGCGGAAGCATAGGGAATGCTCTCATATCCTCAACCTCTTGAGTGTCTTAGGACATGATCCTTTGACAAATGAATTCCATATCTATAAGGTAACAGACCTCGTTTGGGAATTCTTCATCTTATACAACATTTTGCGTTATATAAGTTGCTTGAGACAGACTAGTGTTCTGTTCTTGTGGTTCCGAGTAATCTGATTCTCGAGGAAACATACTACGCATTTCCTAAATTTTTCATTTAGAACTGTGTTGCTAGCCATTTCTTGATGTCAATTAGGTAACCTACTTTATTCCTAATGAGTAGAATATTGTCAACATTATAAACTAAAAACGCTATAGAATTGATGATCTTCTTGTAAACACCAAAACTCGTCAACATTCTGTACAAAGCCATAAGATTTGATCGCAGTATCAAATTTATATTCCAAAGATCTAGAAGCTTGTTTCAACCCATAAATGGATTTTTGAAGCATACAAACCTTTTGTTTCTTGACCCTGTGCAATAAACCCCTCGGTTGAGCCATTATAGATACTCTCCTCAAGATCGCCGTTTAGAAAGGCTGTCTTGACATCCATTTTCCAAATTTCATAGTCATAAAAGGTGGCAATGGATAAGAGTATTCTAATCGATTTAAGCATGACAACGGGAGAGAAAGTTTCTTCATAGTCCACTCCCTCTCTCTGGGTATAACCTTTGTCACAAGTCGAGCCTTAAAAGTCTGTACTTTACCGGCTTGGTCTCGTTTTCTCTTGTAGATCCACTTACAACCAATTGGTTTTTACATCATTTGGTTGATCTACAATTTCTAGGATAGAATTGAAGTACATAGATTCCATTTCGAGGTCCATGGCTTTGACCCACTAATCACGGTCCATGTCTTTCATCGCCTGTTTATCGGTCGATGGATCCTCTATGCCGTCATCAGGTATTGACGACTTGTTTTCTGTTAAACCCAAGTAATGGTCAGGCTGATGAACAACCCTCCCACTACGTCGAGGCATTCTCAACTCTTGAGAAGGATGTGACTGACCAGATGTGACTAGTTTTATCTACTTACTTTAGTAGATGAACTAGCTTTATCTTGTAGCGTTTTTTGGAAATTTCATTCAATTCTAGTCAACTGCGAGGGATTGATAACTTCTTATGTGGTCTTCCTCTAAGAATAGGCATTTGTCGATACAAATACCTTATTTCTTTGAGGATCATAAAATAGACCACCTTTTGTTTCTTTGATAACCTACAAATAGGCATAGTTTTGAACGACGTTCCACTTTTTTAATATTTTGTACCAACACGTGTGTCGGGCATCCCTAAATCCTAAAGTGATGTAAACTGCCTTTACGCCCTTTCCATAGCTCATAAGGTGTTTCTGAAACACTTTTAGAGGGAACGTTATTCAAAATATAGACAACAATCTTTAATGCATGTCCCCAAAAGAAATCAGGTAACTCAGCAAAGCTCATCGTTGAGCGAACCATGTCCAACAAGGTTCTGTTTCTTCTTTCAGATACACCGTGTTGTTGAGGCATATTAGGTGTAGAAAGTTGTGACTTGATTCCGTGTTCTATCATATAGTCCTGGAATCTTAAGTCTATTTACTCCCCACATTGATCTGATCGTAGTGTCTTAATTGTTTTACTTAACTGATTCTCAACCTCAACCTTATATTCTTTGAACTTTTCAAAAGAATCAGACTTATGATGCATTAGGTAAATATGACCATATCTTGAATAATCATCAATAAAACTGATGAAATAATCATACCCACCTCGAGTTTTGACATTCATCGGTTCACAGAGGTCCGAATGTACGAGCTCTAAGGGTATTGTGGCTCTGAGACCTTTTCTAGTAAAAGATCTCTTAGTCATTTTTCCCTCAAGACAAGAGTCACATGGAGGTAAAGAATTGTCTTCTAACTGATTTAGGAGTCCATTCTTAACCAATCTCTCAATCCTTTTGAGATTTATGTAGCCAAGTCTTAGGTGCCATAGATAGGCATTAGAAGAAACTTTTTGTCTTTTATTTTGAGTTTTGGTTGTTCTAAACATCTCAGTATTTAAGACAAATTTTGCTTTAGTTGGTCTTACTTATATAAGTTGTTTTCAAGTATAGCAGAACAAATTTGAATACCTTTTCTAAAAATGAACGCTTCATTAACTTCAAAAGATATTTTATACATTTGTTCCATAATACAAGCGATAGATATTAAATTCCTCTTCATAAGAGGTGCATACAAAACATCTTTAAGTATGATATATCTATCATTGAAAAATAACTTTAAGTCTCCCATTACTTCGGCCGAGACAACCTCACCTATTCCAACCTTGAGGGTGATCTCGCCTTCTTCAAACTTTTTCCAGGAACTAGTTTCCTGAAAAGAGAAGCAAATATGGTTAGTGGCTTCTGAATCCAATATCCAGATTGAGGTATCATACTCCACTAAACATGTTTTAGCAACTAGTAAATCATATTTACCTTATGCTTCTTTCGAGGCAAGGGCTTGAGCACATTCCTCAGTTAAGACAAATCTCAAGTCATCTATTACTAGTGTTGAATTCAGATTGTTTTCCCACGTTAAGTAATTATCGCCATTTTGTTTCTGGGAAACTAAGAGTTTATCTAAAGAGCTAGTCATGCTGAAAAGAAAAACATATCCTTTTTAGTTAAAAAAACATTAATCTTTTAAATCCAATCAAGTTTAGCAAAAAATCTAATAATGTACCATTCATTATTATATTTTGCAACGATATTTCAACGGTTTATAATAACCTTCACTGAGGGGTGATTGACTATTCCTCCGTTGAACCAAGACTATCTTGACTAGATAATATCACCAGAATAACTCTTATTCCTATAGTAACTTAGTTATCGCTACTTTGGTTAAGAATTTACTAACACTTAGAAATTCTCGTAAGTGTGACCCTCCATTTTCAGACCACAAAGATCGGAATCATTATGCTCCCGAAGTTGAAAAGACAAGAATGAAAATGGACCTGAGAGACCCTATCTATTTCTAGAGTTCGCGGAGTTCCGAGTTCTATAATACAGCCCT
>NC_052350.1:15601392-15611811 GCF_009727055.1 Benincasa hispida | reverse complement strand
GTCTATAAGCCATTTTCCTCCAATTTTGTTGTTGTCCCCTCTCTCGAAATCAAGAAATTACAGCCTAATTTCAACTCTAATGACTCCAACAAATTTACAGACCTTTTTTCACACATTAATGCTCATAAACATGTGAGCAATTACAAATTTTCACAAGAAATTTAAAGAGAAACAATGCCAAAATCATAATAAATCCACTTTAGTCCATATTTCATTCAACACTTGAATAGAAAGAAAAAAACACCCATCACGAATAATTGAAGGTAATTAAAGCATACTCTGATACCATATGATGGAACTTGAGACATACGCAGTGGAATAAGGACCTAATTACACTCTAACTGTTTTTAAATTAAAGGAAAATAGCATGCAATTTGAAGGAAAAACAGTAATTCAAATTACCTTTGTAGCTCCCGAAAACCGCTCTTCCTCACTGAATCTCGACCCAAACACGAACGGACCACCACTAGAGTTGACCTATTATCCTCTGGACTCAGAACTAGGTTGTGGGACCCGGTGGATAAAGAAAACTGAGAGAGAGAAAGAGATGGGTAAAAGAAGATGAAATTTGGATAGGGTTTGGGTTTTTTTTTCAACCCAATTTTAAAAAACAATTTGGCAAAATTGACAAAACTTTTTTCATTCAAAATGAAAGCCCATTTTATAGAAAAAACCATGTAACAATTGAATGAACCAAATCCATAAAAACCCAACACCTATAATCCACTATCTTAGGGGGCTTAATGTCTCCACTATAAGCAAACACGTAGCCCACTATTTTGTAGTAGAATTATCCAACAAAAGTTTGGATTTTCCCACTAACTATAGTCAAAGGGCAAAATAGTCATTTGGTCAAAGTCAAACTTTGACCAAAAAGTCAACATTTTGACTTTTTATGATTTTTTTCATGTTGACTAATTTTGACCTCTCGAGCATGAATCCGCATTCATTTTCTTGAAATTTAAATCATATTTGAATATAAGGTCGGTCGAAGTTTGACTTTTCAAAGTTAAAAGTCAATTCTTTGACTTTTTACATTTTTTACCATTTCCATTATTTCTGAGTTTCCGAATATGAACATATTCATATACTTGATATTTAAATCATATTTAAATATTAAAGCTGTATCTTTAAATTGAAAAATTCGACCACTATATCACATATACTTGTCGATTTCTCTTTCTTCACCTAATTCGAACAATTTGAATCATTCTATCATATTGTTCTAAGTTTATTCCATATGAACTAGTAGGGGAATCTAATGGACCTATAGATCATGGGCTCCAATGATCCGAGATTAGTTGGCTAAACTCTTTAGACGAAGCTAATCAACATTCGTTAACTAACGGGTCATTCCACTAGAGTCCCGTAGTTGCACTCCCCTCACTATAGATATATTTTACCCTTATACTATAACAATCTATAGTATTAAAGATGATGCATGTTCAATGCTTATTGCAATGTATAAATAATTAACTCTTATATATATGATGAATGAGGCTGCTAATTACTTTAAATAAAATCATGCTTCTCTAAATTTTATTAAACCAATTACAATAAAGAGATGATGCATGATTCCATGGCATACCTGGGAACTATATGTGCATACCATTATGGAAATATAAGACATTTACATTTGCATGTATTAAAAAATAAAATTAATTGGAATCCGGGATGAGCCTTTAACACTTAAAAAGAACCGGGAAATGAAAACCCTATCTATACATTTGTCATCAGCAAACCGGTTCACAGGCGAATCAGGACCTTGAACACGCAGGAGTCTTCCATCGTGTAGCAATCTTAGTAGGTAGACGATCGTTCAGCGCACACTATACGATAGGAACTTTGAAATGACGCGTAGAAGACGATGAGGCTGCAAAGTCTGATTCGTCCATGTGATCGTGTTAAAGCACATTAGATAGGTAAACAATTTTACCTTGAGTTTACTAGCGATCATTATAGTCAGTTACTAAGCGACATGAGCTTGTTGACCTAAACGGATCGTCTAGCACGCATTTAAATTGATACAGCGCAGCAGTCTGATCATTTAACCTAGCGTTAACTTGGTAACACGACATTTACCATGCGATGCTAAGTTGATCGTTTAAGTCAGTTACTAAGTTGATAAAGCGTTGCTGACCTTAAATGATCGTCTAGCGCGCGCGTGCATTAAAACGGATACTCAGCGATCGCGTTGTCCGATCGTACTTTCCGATACGACCAACACTTGACTGTATATGCCAACGGTTTCAACCGATGCATTTCAACCACGGTCCCTCAGTCTTCGTCTTCACGATCGATGGACAGCAATCGAATAGAAACTTTTTCTGCACGATGCGATCAAACCTTAGATCATCTCCTTTCCTCGAAAGGAGCACAACCTGATTGCCCAGGGAATTCGCATGAATGACTCAAGACTCAAACACTTTGAAATACAGACTCAGATTACAATTAATATTGATTTGCCAAAAACGCAGGGACCTTTAATCAACCGAAATGTTTAAAAGGTATTTAAACCAACCGACGCGAATTCATCCCGAAACATCATTAATTCTAGGCACATTTCCATAACAGTATTAACATTTTTTAAAAAAAAAAAAAAACCCAAATTGTGGGGGAAAATGCACCACACAAGAATGTAAACGTATATGTTCGTTCCAACAAATGAAATCGGAGTATCAGAAACTGCTCAATACAATTGAAAGATCTCAAAAACTAGGAGTTCATGAGCGGGTTAGATTCACTTCCGATATTCACTGTGATTGGAATGATAAAACGATATATATTCTGATACTAAATAGTTATGCATAATAAAATCAACAACACATGCTCAGGTTTATACAATAAATGCTTAGAGAGGCGAGTTCATTACGCGAAAGGACGACAATCTTCGATTATATTGAACCACCACAGCGAAAGAAACTCCAACGATCTACCAGCACCCCCAACGAGTCTCTCGTCTGATAATGCACGATCCAACGTACACGAATAAGGAATCGGGGAACCACCACCACTAGAGAGGACCTAGGTATCCTCGGCATCCAAAAACCAAAGAGTGGGCTCTAATGAGTTTGATAAGAAGACGGAGCGAGAGAAAATTGTGTAAATGGACAAGCATGTATGGAAGGGAACTTTGCTATGTTTATAGCGAGGACGTTATCGTATAGGTAAAACTACCGGATCGTTTAGAAAATCTGAAAGATTCATTTAGGAAATCATACACGATCGTTTTGGGAACGCTAGTGAACTAGAATTGTTTAGACGATCAGAATATATCGTATTTTAGGCTCTCGGGCGATCAGTTCTTTCACGATTTTCTTTTGGCACAGGATTGTTTTTTTTTTTTTTTTGCACGGAATGAATTCCTCTCCTAAAAAATGAGAAACCGGTTTTCAACTTGTATCCCGCGGTTACCTTAACCCCTCACGATTCCACGTTCCCACTTATAACATATAAAATGGTTCAATTATTTAAAGTAATTAAATCTTTAATTTATTTAATAAATATAATCTTCTATTATATATATATATATCCTATAGTTGGATATCATATATCTTACTAGTATTTTTCCTATATTTGATATAAATATATTATATATTCTAGTTTCCTCCAAAATAAGTTGTATCTCATAACATTTAGCCAATTATATATATTTAATTACCAATCAATTATATCATTATAATTATACTTTCTCTTGTCATTTGAAACATTTCAAATTAACCCAAACACTAGTTCTCGAACTTTATCTAAGATTACCCAGGTGACTAATGCGGGGGGGGGAACAAACCCGTGGTCGAAGCTCCAGCGGTACAGTGAATATTACGGACTAAATCTCTTTAGCACACGGATTCACCATTCCGTTAACTATCAGTGATTCCACTTAAAGAACAATAGCTTGAACTCTTCTTACTCAGAGATATTTTCTGTGTCCATCAGATATAACCAATCATGAGTACGATGACCCTTCACGCATGCTCGTTAAAGTTCAACTGGGCAATTTTCGTTTGCCCCGTAGTTTACATTCACTCTTTAAGGTACCACTGATTCCTTCTAATGAACATTACAAAAATAGTCCAATTATGTTGTTGAACATCTCTGGGCCAAGAGAAGGTGTGTGTGTGCCCACATTGTTCAGCCTCGGAATTAGCCCTTGAAGGAGCCATCTATCTACTACCCCTACCTCTGGGAGGAGAAGTGAATTCCATCTTGTTTAGTTGAGTTCCTGGCTCCCAAATCAGACGTATCCCCAAAAATGGTATGGTTTAGAATCGGCGACTGGCCACTCGCACTATAAAATTATCAAGACTGCCCTCAATGGCAGAAGTTCCCAACTCAATTCAGGATTGGGTCATATTTCTTATGTCATCCTAGTTGAAGTGAAGTGTCTGTGCATGAACGGTTGTTATATAACGAAACATTAACGCTTCGTGTCAGGTTTTATACAAACTTTTGTATAGGACGCCTCGCTCACATGGGTCCCAACACAAATGAATCAGAATCAGATCATGTTGGCAAGTCATCAATTACTTATTGATCATTCCACAAAGCGGGACGCGTTCGTAGCATTACCAGGATAGGTTTCCCTCTTATATACCTATACTACATGACTACTTGTATTGTCACCAATACATGCGATGAGTCACATACAGATAACCCAGGAATTTAGGTTTATGGTATAAACAAGTAAATGATCAAAACAACAAAGATGTGAAGTATAATTATCATATTTAACAATCACAGGTGTTCGTATATACTGTTTTACAACTACGATGACATGGACTTAGGGCATCACCCCAAACACTCTAGATGAACAATTTGTTTGTTGATCCAATCATCAATCGTATTTCCTTCTCATGCCATGAGAAGTGTGGACCCCTTGTTCAAGATCCAAAGTCAGCATTAAGGAAACAATCTCTCACCACTATCTTATTGAAAGCGATTTAGGAGTCGATTTCCATATTGCCACCCGTATGTCTCCAGTTATCTACCTGGTTTTACCCCTGAAATGGTAGTCTTATTGAGCTTGATTTCTGTTAGCCAAACCCTCACCATGCTATCTTAAGGATAATTTTCGAATAAACAAGGTTCATAGTTAGGTTAGGATTAAGGTTTAAGTTACCACTAGGTCGTCGCTATGAAATAGTCAGTGCTTAAACAGTAAAACAATGTTATAAGTAAGATTGGCTTATTTCTTGTCTGATCTTATTATAAACTCATTGTACAGGATGCCCCACTCATGCTCACACAATTGAACCGAATCAGGATCATTTCGTTTGTAGTACTTTACAACTCATTGAATAACTACAGAGTGGGGCCTCATCCGATGTGTTACCGAATAAGGTACCAACCTTATTCGTATAATACTTTAAGATTCATTTGACTTATTTTACTCGACCTAATCCATCTTTATGTCTCCTTATAAAGTTCAAGTACTATGTAATAGTCAATGGATCTTTTAGTTTATTGGATTTAATTTCTAAAAAATGCTAAGCAAATTCATATATTCAATAACAAACTTTTATCCATTTACAGGAATAAGTTATTGTTTACAAACACAAGTTTTTCAAGACATAAAACCCAACAAACTCCCATTGAACTAAAACTTACAATGGTAACATGCAAATGAATATATGAGAGTTTTTGAGTTTTAACAGAGAAATTAATAATAAACGTAGGGATTCACATATACCCATCCTTTAGGTATCACTATACTCGTGGGTCTTTTCTCCACTTTCCATTAGGTTATATAAACCCACAGTCCTAGTTCCACTAAGATGTTCCTACACTTAGCCGAATGAGGATTGCTGTAAATATATTGGTATTAAATGGACTCTATTCAAACAATAATGGGAATTAACTTGTGACATATTTTTCAACGTGTTGCCTATAATTAACTTTTACCCGAGAAATTGGTTGTGTTGCTAAAAAATTGTCACTAAAAAGGATTTTTCTCTTTCTAGTTGTGTATGTGGCAAGTATTATATTCTAACCCCACCCCACAGACCGTTTAGAAAATTTTGCATTTTGAAGAAAAAATGTAGAGAGTGAACCCTAACTTCCAAAATAAATTTAAAACCAACTTTTGCATCTTAATGTATATCGAAAGAAAATAACACATACAATAGAAATAGTTTATCTGCAACCATTTAAAATGAAGATTTTGGAAAAAATCACCTCATGCTAAAGACATATACACAAAAAAAAAGCATGGATATCTTCTATTCTTCTCTTTGGTACCTCTATTGTCTCTCTCTCAACTATTTTTTCTTCGACGATCTTTTCTATTATCCCCTTCTCGTTTTATCTACTAACTAAAGTTTGTCTTTACTCTTCATCTAATCTTTCATTGGGATATTAAAATGAAAGTATATGTTTCATCTTTGTGATACTTTATACTTGAGGGGGTGTGGTTTGTCATATGTTGCAGGGTTAAGTTTTGGATTAAACTTTGAAATCTGAAATGGGGTTAGAATACAAAAAGTTGTTTCTCGTTTAAATACATTTTCATAAAAGATAAATGTTTTGGTTGAATTTCTTAAACTCCCTCACCCAATATTTGGGGATTTTGTTGAACTTTGAAAACTAAAATTGAAATAATGTTGAAAAAGAAATCGTTGTAATTTGGAACCAAAAATATCAGAAAACCACTTTTAGATTTAAAAATCATTTAATGTATTACAATTAAATATAAACTTATATATTAAATAGAAACAAATAATTTAACTATCTTTATGGTTAAAATTTCGTTTTAAAAGTAGCTCAATATGGGAGATAACTTTTAATTTAGAAATTCACTAACGGTATTTATTAATAATCTAAGTGTATTTACAAAAACCAAACCTTATCATAGTTTATTGAATAAAAATCATTTGCATTAAACAAAAAAATAAACACAAAGGTTTGGGAATATAAAATATATATTCGATAGGTTAACAATAAAATCTTCAACTCTCCTCCCAATTATACAGGATGACTTTGGTTGTAATACAATATATATTTACACGGGTTATTAACTGCAAAAAACATTCCCCTCTTTACTCAAAAATCGTAAGGCATGTTTAGCAAGATCTCAACAAATTCAGGCATTTTGCAAACTAATGGGTATTTAGTAGGCATTTTTTACTTAAATCCGAACATTAGGCTCGATTGGACATCCGAGTATGTTATGACCACATGCGTCCTTGATTTGAAATCTCCCTATCTTCCAATGGTTCTTATATATAATATTATATATATAGTATAACTATTTGTTATATATTTTCATTTAAAAAAAAATATTTTTAGGTAAGCAAACGAGGTGCAAGGCTTGAAAAATTCTACTAAACAACAATCGAAGTGGGCCGGTTTGAAAAAGCCCTTTACCTTACCACGTCATTCATTTGGGCTTAGTCATCCCTCTACATATAATATAGGAAAATTGTGCAAAATGACCCAAAAACCAGATATTCCAATTGAAAAAAATAGCTTGCCAAATGTGATATATTAGATTCCATCCTCTCTATTTAATTTTTCAATTTTACACCTTCCCTAGAATCCAATCTTCCATCAATTATGGATGGATATATCTTCCTCAATTTAAGCAAAAATCAGTTTTTTTTTTATGGAAAAAATACAATGTTGAATATCTCATATCTCCTCCTAATTTTTTTTATAAATATTTCTAATTTCCAGCTATATCTTAAATCTAGTCTAATATTTCATTTTTATTTATTTTTCTAAAAATTCAATTTTTAGAACTTTTAAACGTAGCTACCATAAATTGATTCTAGCTTCGCTCTGTGGCTACTCCAGAGTTTAGAAATTACAAAAGGGGAGAATCACGGATATGGAAGTTGGTATATCACTAATGTAGATTAGGTAGAGAATTGGTATTTGAATTGTATTACATATAGAGAATGATTGATTGGTATGCGCTGGTAGTGTTGAACCACATTCTGATGCAGTCTACTTTCTTTGTCCTATGAACCTTTGCTGTTGGCATTGTCCTTCCAATTGGGAGATAATTTCAGAAACAATGTAATTGATGGGACTGGGTTTAAGAACAAAATTTTCACTACTGAACAACGGTATTTAGAATGTATGTTTGTATGTTTTGTTATCACTTTGGACTCTATTTTGTTTACCCCTAACCCTCTTCTTTTTAATATAGTGTATTTTTAATGGATCAACAAAATTTTTATGTTAGATTTCCATGTATTATATGTGTGGCTTCTACCTAACAATATATTAGAATATTTGTAAGGCTCAACTATTTTTAAGTACAAGATATTCCTTTTTCTTAAAAGCAAAGAATCATAGCTTGTATTTTTTGTGGCATCTTTTAATACACCGTATAATATTTTTCAAGTTAGACTTGTTCTAGGTACATATACCGTGTAATATGTGTTTGTGTTTTGTAAATCACAATGTATTTTTTTTTCCCACTTTCTTTTATTCTTGTTTTCTCTCTTCAATGTTGTATAATTTGTTCACATACAATTTAGCAACACGATTATATCTTTATTTTACACATGACATTTGTCTTATTTGTTTAGAATTGTCTAGGCATATACAGTGTATTCAATGTTTGTGTAGGCAACAATTTTGTGTTTTTTCGTCAAAGTGGCACGTCGAAACTGACAAGATTCTTGAGCTCATACAATTTACATATTCTTATTTGTGGGGATTTTAGCTATTTTTATCCAACTTTTTTGGTAGTTAGTTGTGATTTTTGGTCACACCATAAATCTTTACATTTTATTATTTGAATTTGAAATTTTGTTTTAACTATTCTCTGTTTTGGATTTATAGGAGTTTATATAATATAATTACATTTTATGTTTGTTTATTTAGATCATGTAGGTAGTGTTTTAGGGTAGTTTAGACATTTCCCTAAATATTAATTAATCAAATTTAAATAATTATTTGGTCATATATTTAATGAAGAAATTCAATGGCCATCTTTCAAAATTGACTAATTAAATTTGGTCATTCATGCAATCGAATCCTATAATTATTCATTATTTAAAAAACAATCAAAGTGGGGGGTTTGAAAAGCCCAACCTTACCCAAGCCATGCATTTGGGCTTTGTCATCCCTCTACCTATAATATAAGTCAAGCAGAGAAATGAGTAATTTCTACATAAAAGGCTTAAAAATTAAAGATAAACACATATTATGTTGAATGTTTTGAACATTTCATTTTTTCAAAAAAAAAAAAAAAAAAAAAAAAAAAAAAAAAAAAAAAAAAAAAAAAACCAATTGGACTTCCTTTTTTCACTGGCTATTTACAATTTAGCCCTCACCTACGTTATATATTTTATTTATTTCTCTCTCCTCCATGCATATTATCTCTCCCCCATGCATTCTCTCCTCCATGCCTATATCTCTTCCCCATGCATATATTTTCTCCCCAATAATATATTTTCATTATTTCTCTCCCCCATAATTCACCCTCATTTCTTCCCTTCCCTCTTTTTTCTCCTTCCCCTCCATCTCTTTTCTCCTTCCAGCAATGTGAGATGACGGCGTGGGATGAATTGATAGCTCGACACGAGATGACAAAATGACTTGGGACGAATCGATGGCACAGACGGCGTTGGCCGAATCACTGGTGACCGGTGTTAGATTTTATGTCCTAAAACTAGTAGTTTGTAAATTAATAAACATATTTTGTTTTGTTTTCTCGATATAAGTTGTTATTTGAAATAGTAATCTTTGAATCCAATAAACTAAGGTCCTGAGGCTATTTTAATGTAGTTGAACTTTATGTAGTGACAAATAAATGTGGATCAAGTTCAAATATATTAGCCAAAATGGTCTATAGTATATGAATGAGGTTGGCAGCTGTGTTCTGGGACACTATGGATGCGGCTCACTTTGTAGTTAGTACAAACGAGTGTGATCCTGAATATATGTGAGTGGGAGCATCCTTACAATGAGTTTTGCATAAGACTGAAACCATAGAAATAGTCACTTTTTGCATTCTAAATGTTGTTTTATGTTATAAAACTGACTATTTTGTTAATTGATGACCTAGGGTAACTCTAATTCTTAAATCTTGAGCTAACTATAGACTCCTATTCACTCGGTATTATCCTTAGATCGGGTGGATAGTTGGTGAACATTACGGGTGCAAGACGAAATTTACTCCTTATGATGTTATCAGGATGAAGTTAGCTATGTTGGTTCTTTTCCATAACTGAATCCCAGGTCTTCGCAACAAAATGGGGCCCCAACCCTCTCCTAATGGCACCGAGAGGTGAATGCTGGTTTATAGGTTGGACCTTAACACAAATTGTTGCAGTTAGAGGATCAGTTGGAGCTTTAAGGAATTAAGAGATGTACGTCTCAGGGATAAAAATGGTTTTTATGACCCAAGTGGATTACGCAACAACTCATGAAGGATTAGTTTACAAATCATGATTATCTAAATGACAT
>NC_052350.1:15593739-15601367 GCF_009727055.1 Benincasa hispida | reverse complement strand
AAATGAAATGTTCAAAACATTAACATAATATGTGTTTATTCTTTAATTTTTAAGCCTTTTATGTAGAAATTACTCATTTCTCTGCTTGACTTATATTATAGGTAGAGGGATGACAAAGCCCAATGCATGGCTTGGGTAAGGTTGGGCTTTTCAAACCCGCCCACTTTGATTGTTTTTTAATATGAATATTATAGGATTCGATTGCATGAATGACCAAATTTAATTAGTCATTTTGAAAGATGGCCATTGAATTTCTTCATTAAATATATGACCAAATAATTATTTAATTTGATTAATTAATATTTAGGGAATGTCTAAACTACCCCTAACAACCTACCTACATGATCTAAATAAACAAACATAAAATGTTAAATTATATATATAAACTCCTATTAAATCCAAACAAGAAATAGTTAAAACAAAATTTCAAATTCAAATTAATAAAATGTAAAGATTTATGGTGTGACCAAAATCACAACTAACTACCAAAAAAGTTGGATAAAAATAGCTAAAATCACCCACAAAATTAGAATATGTAAATTGTATGAGCTCAAGAATCTTGTCAGTTTCGACGTGCCAACTTTGACGAAAAAACACAAAATTGTTGCCTAACACCAAACATTGAATACACTGTATATGCCTAGACAAATCTAAACAAAATAGACAAATGTCATGTGTAAAAATAAGATATAATCGTGTTGCTAAATTGTATGTGAACAAATTATACAACATTGAAGAGAGAAAACAAGAATAAAAGAAAGTGGGAATAAAAAAATACATTGTGATTTACAAACACCAAACACATATTACACGGTATATGTACCTAGACAAGTCTAACTTGAAAATATTTACGGTGTATTAAAAGATGCCACAAAAATACAAGCTATGATTCTTTGCTTTTAAGAAAAAGGAATATCTTGTACTTAAAAATAGTTGAGCCTTACAAATATCTAATATATTTGTTAGAGTAGAAGCCACACATAAATACATGGAAATCTACTAAAAATTTTGTTGAGTCATTAAAAATACACTATATTAAAAAGAAGAGGGGTTAGGGGTAAACAAAATAGAGTCCAAAGTGATAACAAAACATACAAACATACATTCTAAATACCTTGTTCAGTAGTGAAAATTTTTGTCTTAAACCCAGTCCCATCAATTACATTGTTTCTGAAATTATCTCCCAAATTGGAGGACATGCCAACAGCAAAGGTTCATAGCGACAAAGAAGTAGACTGCATCAGAATGTGGTTCAACACTACCGCGCATACCAAATCAATCATTCTCTATATGTAATACAATTCAAATACCAATTCTCTACCTAATCTACATTAGTGATATACCAACTTCCATATTCGTAGATTCTCCCCTTTTGTAATTCTAAACTCTAGGAGTAGCCACAGAGCGAAGCTAGAATCAATTTTATGGTAGCTACGTTTAAAAGTTCTAAAATTGAATTTTAGAAAAAATAAATAAAATGAAATATTAGACTAGATTTAAGAATATAGCGGAAATTAGAAATATTTATAAAAAAAAATTAGGAGGAGGATATGAGATATTCAACATTGTATTTTTTTCCATAAAAAAAACTGAATTTTGCTTAAATTGAGGAAGATATATCCATCCATAATTGATGGAAGCATTGGATTCTAGGGAAGGTGTAAAATTGAAAAATTAAATAGAGAGGATGGATCTAATATATCACATTTTGGCAGCTATTTTTTCAATTGGATATCTGGTTTTGGTCATTTTGCACAATTTCTCCATATTATATGTAGAGGGATGACTAAGCCCAATGCATGACGTGGGTAAGGTAGGGCTTTTCAAACCGGCCCACTTCGATTGTTGTTTAGTATGAATTTTTCAGCCTTGCACCTCGTTTCTTACCTAAAAATATTTTTTTTTAAAGAATAATATATACAAATGTTATATATATATATATATATATATTAAGAACCATTGGAAGTAGGGAGATTCAAATCAAGGACCATGTGGTCATAACATACTCGGATGTCAATCGAGCCTATATGTCGGTTTAGTTAAAAAAATGCCTATCTTAAATACCCATAGTTGAAAAATGCCTAATTTGTTGAGATCTTGCTAAAATGCCTTACCGATTTTTGAGTAAGAGGGAGAATGTTTTTTGCCAGTTAATACCGTGTAATATAATTGTATTACAACCAAGTCACCTGTATATTTGGGAGGGAGTTGAAGATTTTATTGTTACCATCGAATATATATTTTATATTCCCAACCTTTGTCGTTTTAATTTATTTTAGTTTAATGCAAGATTTTTATCATAAACTAATGATAAGGTTTGGTTTTTGTAAATACCACTTAGATTTATTAGTAAATACGTTAGTGATTTCTAAATTTAAAAGTTATCTCCCATATTGTAGCTACTTTTAACGAATTTTAACCATAAGATAGAGTTTAAATTATTGTTTTATTTAATATATAAGTTATATTTAATTGTAAATACATTAAATGATTTTTAAATCTAAAAGTGGTTTTCTATATTTTTGTTCCAATTACAGATTTCTTTTTCAACATTTTCAATTTTAAGATTTTCAACGTTCAACAAAATCCCCAAAATATTGGTGGGGAGTTAAGAATTCAACAAAACATTTCTTTTTGAAATTGTATTTAAACGAGAAACAACTTTTGTATTCTAACCCCCATTTTCAGATTTCAAAGTTTATCCAAAACTTAACCTGCAACTATATGACAAACCACACCCCTCAATTAAAGTATCACAAAGATGAACATATACTTTCATTTTATGATCCCAATTGAAGATTTAGATGAAGATAAAGACAAACTTTAGTTAGTACATAAAACGAGAAGGGGATATAGACAAAGATCGTCGAAGAAAAAATTAGTTGAGAGAGAGACATAGAGGTACACAAAGATGAAGAATAGAAGATATCCAATGCTTTTTTTTTAGTGTATATGTCTTAGCAATGGATGATTTTCCAAAATCTTCATTTAATGGTTGCAGATAACTATTTCTATTGGTATGTGTTATTTTTTCTTCGATATACTTAAGATGCAAAAGTTGGTTTTAATTATTTTGAAGTTTAGGGTTTCACTCTCTACATTTTTTTCCTCAATGCAAAATTTCTAACGTCTGTGTGGGTGGGGTTAGAATATTATACTTGCACATACACACTAAAAGAAAAATCCTTTTTAGTGACAATTTTTTAGCAACACAACCAATTTTCTCCGGTAAAAGTTAATTTATAGCAACACGTTGAAAAATATGTCACAAGTTAATTCCCTTATTGTTTGAATAGAAGTCCATTGTATACCAATATATTTACAGCAATCCTCTCGGCTAAAGTGTTTGAGGAACATCTAGTGGAACTAGGACTGTGGGTTGTATAACCTAGGGAAAGTGGGAGAAAGACCCACGAGTATGTGATACCTAAGGATGGGTATGTGATGCCCTAGTTTATTATATTTCTCTGTAAAACTCAAAAACTCAATATATTCATTTGCATGTTACCATTGTAGTTTTAGTTCAAATGGGAGTTTGTTGGGTTTTATGTCCTAAAACTTGTGGTTTGTAAACAATAAACTTATTCTGTAAATGGATAAAGTTGTTATTGAATATATGAATTGCTTAGCATTTTAGAAATAAATCCAATAAACTAAAAGATCCATGACTATTACATGAGTACTTGAACTTTATAAGGAGACATAAGAGTGGATTAGGTTCGAGTAAATAGTCAAAATGATCTATAGTATACGAATAAGGTTGGGTACCTTATTCTGGTAACACTATCGGATGAGGCCCACTCTGTAGTTATTACAATGAGTTGTAAAGTACTACAAACGAAATGATCCTGATTCGTTCATGTGATGACATGAGTGGGGGCATCCTGTACAATGAGTTTATATAAGATCAGACCAAGAAATAAGCCAATCTTACTTTATAACATTGTTTACTGTTTAAGACTGACTATTTCATAGCGACGACCTAGGTAACTTAACCTTAATCCTAACCTAACTATGAACTCTTGTTTATTCGAGATTATCCTTAGATTAGCATAGGTGAGGGTTGGCTCAACAGAATCAGCTCAATAAGACTACCATTTCAGGGGTAAAACCAGGTAGATAACTGGAGACATAGGGTGCAATATGGAAATGACTCCTACTCGCTTTCAAAGATAGTGGAGAGATTGTTTCCTTAAGTGCTGACTTTGGATCTTGAACAAGGGGCCACACCTTCTCATTGGCATGAGAGGAATACGATTTGATGATTGGATCACAAACAAATTGTTCATTAGAGTGTTGGGGTTGATGCCCTAAAGTCTCATGTCATGTAGTTTGTAAACAGTATATACGAACACCTGTGATTGTTAATATATGATATTTACTTCACATCTTGTTGTTTTGATCATTTACTTGTTTTATAACCAATAAACCTAAAATTCTTGGTTATCTGTATGTGACTCATGCATGTATGTGGTGACATACAAGTAGATCATGTAGTATATGGATATAAGAGGGAAACCTTATCCTGGTAATGCTACGAACGCGTCCCGCTTTGTGGAATGATCATAAGTATTGTGACTTGCCACAGATGATCTGATTCTGATCATTTGTGTTGGGGACATGTGAGCGAGGGCGTCCTATACAAAAAGTTTGTATAAAACCTGACCACGAAGCGTTAATGTTTCGTTATATAACACCGTTCATGACAGACACTTCACTTCACTAGGATGACCATAAGTAATATGACCCCAATCCTGAATGAGTTGGGAACTTCTGCCATTGAGGGCAGTCCTTTGATTTTTATAGGTGCGAGTGGCCAAGTCGCCGATTCAAACCTACCATTTTGGGGATACGTCTGATTTGGGAGCCAGGAACTCAACTAAACAAGATGGAATTCACTTCTTCCCCGAGGTAGGGGTAAGTAGATAGATGGCTCCCTTCAGGGCTAATTCCGAGGCTTGAACAATGTGGCACCACACACCTTCTCTTGGCCCGAGAGATGTTCACACATAATTGGACTATGTTGTATTGTTCATTAGAGGAATCAGTGGTACTTAAAGAGTGAGATGTAACTACAGGGGCAAAACGATAAATTGGCCCAGTTGAACTTACGAGCATCTGTGAAGGGTCATCTACCCTTATACTATAACAATCTATAGTATTAAAGATGATGCATGTTCAATGCTTATTGCAATGTATAAATAATTAACTCTTATATATATGATGAATGAGGCTGCTAATTACTTTAAATAAAATCATGCTTCTCTAAATTTTATTAAACCAATTACAATAAAGAGATGATGCATGATTCCATGGCATACCTGGGAACTATATGTGCATACCATTATGGAAATATAAGACATTTACATTTGCATGTATTAAAAAATAAAATTAATTGGAATCCGGGATGAGCCTTTAACACTTAAAAAGAACCGGGAAATGAAAACCCTATCTATACATTTGTCATCAGCAAACCGGTTCACAGGCGAATCAGGACCTTGAACACGCAGGAGTCTTCCATCGTGTAGCAATCTTAGTAGGTAGACGATCGTTCAGCGCACACTATACGATAGGAACTTTGAAATGACGCGTAGAAGACGATGAGGCTGCAAAGTCTGATTCGTCCATGTGATCGTGTTAAAGCACATTAGATAGGTAAACAATTTTACCTTGAGTTTACTAGCGATCATTATAGTCAGTTACTAAGCGACATGAGCTTGTTGACCTAAACGGATCGTCTAGCACGCATTTAAATTGATACAGCGCAGCAGTCTGATCATTTAACCTAGCGTTAACTTGGTAACACGACATTTACCATGCGATGCTAAGTTGATCGTTTAAGTCAGTTACTAAGTTGATAAAGCGTTGCTGACCTAATGATCGTCTAGCGGTCGCGCGTGCATTAAACGATACTCAGCGGATCGCGTGTCCGATCGTACTTTCCGATACGACCAACACTTTGACTGTATATGCAACGGTTTCAACGATGCATTTCAACCACGGTCCACTCAGTCTTCGTCTCACGATGCGATGGACAGCAGATCGAATAGAAACTTTTTCTGCACGATGCGATCAAACCTTAGATCATCTCCTTCCTCGAAAGAAGCACAACCTGTTGCCCAGGAACTTCGATGAATGACTTCAAGACTCAAACACTTTGAATACAGACCTCGATTACAATTATATTGATTTGCCAAAAACGCAGGGCCTTTACATACAAGAAATGTTAAAAGGTTATTTAAACAGACCGACGCGCAAATCATCCCGAACATCATTAATTCTAGCACATCCATCAACAGTATTAACATTTTTAAAAAAAGAAAATAACCCATTGGGATGCACCACAAAGAATGTAAACGTATATTTCGTTCCAACAAATGAAATCGGAGTAATAGAAACTTGGCTCAATACAATTGAAAGATCTCAAAAACTAGAGTTACATGAGCGGGTTTAGATACTTCCGATATTCACTGTGATTGGAATATAAAACGATATATATTCTATATAATAGTTATGCATAATAAAATCACAACACATGCTCAGGTATACAATAAAGCTTAGAGAGGCGTTCATTACCGAAGGACGACAATCTTCGATTATATTGAACCCCACAAGCGAAAGAACTCCATCGATCTACCAGCACCCCAACGAGTTCTCTCGTCTGATACTGCACGATCCGAACGTACACGAATAAGGAATCGGGGGAACCACCACCACTAGAGGACCTAGGTATCCTCGGCATCAAAAAACCCAAAGAGTGGGCTCTAATGAGTTTGATAGAAGACGGAGGAGAAGAAAATTGTGTAAATGACAAGCATGTATGGAAGGAACTTTGCTATCGTTATAGCGAGGACGCTTATCGTATAGTAAAACTACACGATCGTTTAGAAATCTGAAAGATCATTTGGGAAATTCATACACGATCGTTTTTGGGAACGCGTGAACTAGAAGATGTTTAGACGACTCAGAATATATCGTATAGGCTCTCGGCGATCAGTCTTTCACGATTTCTTTTGGCACAGGATGTTTTTTTTTTTTTTTTGCACAATGAATTCCTCTCCTAAAAAATGTGAAACGGTTTTCAACTTGTATCCCGCCGGTTACCTTAACCCTCACGATCCACGTTCCCACTTATTAACATTAAAATTGGTTCAATTATTTAAATAATTAATCATTTAATTTATTTAATAAATATAATCTTAATTATATATATATATATCCTATAGTTTGATATCATATATCTACTAGTATTTTTCCTATATTTGATATAAATATATTTATATTCTAGTTTCCTCCAAAATAATGTATCTCATACATTTAGCCAATTATATCATATTAATTAACCAATCCAATTATATCATTATATAATTATACTTTCTCTTGTTCAATTTGAACATTTCAAATTAACCCAAACACTAGTTCTCGACTTTATCTAAGATTACCCAGGTGACTAATGGCCGGGAAAAACCCGTGGCTCGAAGCTCCAGCGGTACGTGATATACTGACTTAACTCTTTAGCACGAGATTCACCATCCGTTAACTATCAGTGATTCCACTAAAGAACAATAGCTGAACTCTTCTTACCAGAGATATTTTCTGTGTCCATCAGATATAACCAATCTGAGTAC
>NC_052350.1:15526602-15593639 GCF_009727055.1 Benincasa hispida | reverse complement strand
AGTGATCAGAGTACACAACGGAGTGTAGAGACGTTTCTGCCATTGTTTGTACATTTTTTCCTTTGTGCTTTTGAGCTATTCATGCTGTAATTTCTCTGTATGAATTGTATAACTTTTTGTTCAAAGTCAACTGTAAATATGTGTTCATTCATGATTGTAATTTGGAATAGTCTTGTTTCGCTGCTCATGAAAATCTCGCTTCCGATTTCCTTCATATCATATATAATTGAACCAGTTTAATCATATCATATATAATTAAACTCCCTCTTGTCAATTTGAACACACCCAAAAAATGATTGTCAACTTGAATATATTGAGCTTCCAAGGGGACCTTATGAACCTGTAGCTTGAAGCTTCAACGGTACGTAAATAACTGACTAAACTCTTTAGTCACGAAATCCACCATCTATTAATTATCGGGCACTCCACTAAATACCAACAGCTGCACTCTTCTCACCACAGATATATTTCTGTGTCCATCGGATATAACCAGTCAACAATATGATAACCCTTCACAGATGCTCGTAAGTACAGTTGGACAATTTACCGTTTTGCCCCTGTAGTACATCTAACTCTTTAAGTACCACTGATCCCTCCAATGAACAATATCTCATCGTCCTACTATGAGTGAACACCTTTCGAGCCATAAGAAGATGTGTGGCGCCACATCGTTTAAGCCACAAAATCATCCCTTAAGGGAGCCATCTATCTACTTACCCCTGCTTTAGGGAAGGAATGAATTCTATCTTGTGTAGCTGAGTTCGCAGCTCCCAAATCAGACGAATCCCCAAAGTGGTAGGTTTGAGTAGGCAATCTGGCCACTCGTACCCATTCAAATCAAAGAACCACCCTCAAAGGCAGGAGTTCCTAACTCATTCAGGATTAAGGTCATGTTACCTATGGTCATCTTAGTGAAGTGAAGTCTCTTTCATGAACAACGTTATATAACGAGACTATACACTTCATGGTCCAGTTTTATACAAACTCCTTTGTATAGGATACCCTCGCTCGCATGTCTTCATATGAATGATGAGGATTAGACCATCTATAGCACGTCACAATACTTGTAACTATCTACAAAGTGGGCCGCATCCGTAGTGTCACAGGATAAGGTTTCCCTCCTATATTCATATACTACAGACCATTTTGGTTATCACTTAAGGCATGATCCACTTGTATGTCTCCATATACATGCTTAAGTTACAACGACAATCAGGGATCTTAGTTTATTGGTTTGTGGTAAAGCAATTAAAACATCTCATGTTTCATAGACAACAGTGAAGAAAATATCTCATAGTATTACATCACAAGCGTTCATTCAATACAATGTTTACAAACTACAGGACCCAACGAGAGTTTAGGGCATCAACCCCAACAGTTATAACTCCCTCACCCCTAATTCTATCCAAAATCTCACGTAACAAATTAGAAGAGAGAGAAAACTCTATCTCTCCTCTGGTTCTTCTTCTCTTTGTGACTTTTACAGAGAAGATTTTTTTTTCTCTAAAAAGTCTCTTCTTCTTCACTCACACCAAGATCGTGTGCAAGTCCATAACTTTACACAATTCTCATCCCTGAGAATAATGAGAAAGACCCCTTGGTGGTGTTTGTTCCTGTTCGTTGAGTTCATGGAGCCAAGTTCGTGAGATCAGAAGAAGACGCTCGAATTGGAGAGGAATGTGAAAAATTGGTCTTCAAAGGTGAGTGATTTTTTAATCCATCTTCTTCATTTTCATTGTATTAGCATGCCTGAATTAATAATGTTTATCAATGGTTTCCGTTACTCTATATATTGTATGTTCTATAAAATAAATTTAGAGATCGTTGCATCCAATTGCTTCCGCTGCGGGGATTTCCAATATTTTCAATTGTAACAAATTTTCACATAGTTGATTTCTTTCAAGTTTTTTTTTATCGTTTAGAGTTCTTGATATAAATGTTGAAAGTATTGAATTTTCAATATCTAGGAGCTTCCACAATTTGTTTTCTTGACAACGTATTCATGGCCATACGTTGAATATGTGTTTTGCTTCTACGATATTGCGTTTTCTTCAATTTGAGAGATAGTAGGAATAGTTTGATGTTTGTTTCATAGGAATAATTTGGTGTTTGTTTTAGAACATGGTTGATTGACCTCATCCCAAATCATATTTAGGATACTTACTTTGATTGGTCTCTTTAATATGATTCAAGAGGTCATTACTTAAGGTTTTAGTTTGTTTGAGTTACTTTGATGGTACTTATTCCTATACCCTTTTGAAAGGAGCTTCCATAATTTGTTTTCTTTATGATGTGTTCATGGCCATGCGTATCCGTGTTTTGCTTTTATGATATTGAGTTTTCTTCCATTTGAGAGATAGTAGGAACGATTTGGTATTTGTTTTAGAACATGGTTGTACTTTTGATTGGTCATTGCTTAAGATTTTGCTATGTTTGAGTTACTTTGATGAGTTTTTTCAATTATTTATTCTCACATGTTTACATATTTCCCTTCTTTATTTGTCAGATTTGATGTTTCGACGGTTTTCAGGACAAGATTTTAAAGTTGGAAATGGAAAGAGTTGGATTAGTGTTTTACACTTTTGGTTCAAAATGATGTTTCATGCTTGAAAGACCTTTTGTTGGATTTTTTTTTTATGCAAACTTATGATAGCTAGTGTGGGTACTACTTTTGTTCACTTTAAGTTGATGTAACTTGATGTTTATAACTTAGGCGGCGGGGAGGGGGGGCACACACCTTCGAATGGATTTGCTTCTGGCCTCTGAGTACATCGGAATCGCATAAGTTCACCGGGGTGGAGCACGGTCCGCCAAAATGGGCATAGGTTAGGTGCTATTGATGGAACATGGTAAGCCTATCTTTCTCCATATGGAAGTGCTGCGGGCACATAGAGATGTGGGTAGAGGAAGCCTAAAAAAGCAAAGGCCGAGTTGTAGGTCACGTGACCTGCACCGAGTTGGTGGCTGATTGGGTTTTTTTCTAGATCAAAGCAGATCAGCTCGCCTTATTGTTATCCAAAAGTCGGTCGAATCGGGCGGCGGGCCCCGCCCCGGAACATCGAATGAAATAGGTGGTTGGGTTCTCTTTCGACAACTCTTTTGATATGATAGGCCCGACCACCTTCCCCCTATCCCTTATGTTTAGGAGCGGGACCCGCCCAAGAACGACCAGTTCCATGGTGGTACGTAAGGCACGGACTCCCGCGACGTCCGCACCCCTTTACTTAATAAGAAAGAAACCTCAACAGAACCACATTCTTTTGCGTGCGGATGTAGCTAAGTGTTTGACTCTATTAGTCATAGTTCCCTACTGTTCGGCCGGTGCTCGTTTGCGCGCGCGTGAACCAACCTAACAAACAGAGAAAGGATGCCTCTCGGGGCATCTGAGAAATGATTCGAGCTGTATGAAGGGAAACTCTCACGTACAGTTTGTTTTTTTTTTTTTTGGGGGGGGGGTGGAAGGAGCCCCGACAGGGTCCCACTGACTTGGCCCAGGCCTAAGTGAAAGTGGAGTGGTGGGCCTACCATCACAACCGGGGTATGCTGGATTTGCGAAGAGCAGCTTATTCTGATGATGATGAATGAGCCATTGATTTGATCGAACTTGAATGAACATCATAGTACCTTATTGTTCGGCTGATTCAAAAGCATTTGTGCAAGCGGCTTACGCTTCAAAAATGAAAACTATGAAATATTAGCTTTTCATTCTCCTTTGTTTCGAGAAAGCTTGTGCTAAAGTAGGGGCCTAGCCGCGGGGGAAGTAGTCAGTAGAGGCCTGGTGGAATAATAGAATATAGTAGTACTCCAATTGCCTAGCGGAGGCCCACGTATTCTCAATTATAATCAGAGGTTCTCCTTACCACCTAACTACCTTTCCTCTCTATTTCACTCCAGTCTACAAAGATTCATTTCACCGATGCGAAGAAGTCCTCTCGAGACCGTTCGTAAGTCACGCCCTCTGGTTGTACGAAAACGTTCGGAGGTGAATTTCGACCTTTGATCAAATCTATTATCAGTGCTAGAACCGTAGAACCAGTGAAAGGCGCCAGTTGTTGCGCTCGTTCAGGTTCCTGCTCCAGAAAAGGTGGTTATGTATTTCCCAAAGCGGAAAGTCGTGGTGGGGCAAACTAAGGCCAGTGCCCTACGTGTCCGGTAACTGAGTCGGGCTAACTAATGAAAGTGCAATGCCCGGTTCAGCGATACATTCATTCATATTTTCGAGGCGAAGTAAGGGGGTGAGAAAAACGGGAGCTGGAGATGCTATAGGAGTTCAAATAGTGTGATTCTGAGTAAAGTCAAAGGAGGTAAGAGGGCAGCAAAGTTTCGAAAAATTCAAAAATCGAAGTGTTGCCAAAGGTGTTGGTTGTCCCTGGCCGAAAGCTGTCGACGATAATACTCTAATCTAATAAGGGCGTGAGAAAGCGAAAGTTATGATTCTTTCTCCGATCTTCTAGTTCCTACCATATTGTCATTTATATGCCGAGGATCGATCCAAAGGTACTCACTCATTGAGCCCTATGTAGGTTATCAGGTCGTTGCCGATGTCGGTGTTAGAGTATCAGTTTAATTACGCACTATTTTACAGGGGGATCTGAAGGAGACGTTCTATTATGAAACTCCCTACCTGGTGGCATAAAAGGAGTCTACGCCTACCCTTTGGCATAATAAGTAGTCTATTACCGATACGAATACATTCCTGATGCAATAGTTCTATGACATTCATTGATCAGAATCGACTCCTGGACTGGCATTCAATTGATCAACAACAGATGCATCACGGAAGCCGTTGTGTTTTCGGTTGTTAGCTGTAGTGCCGTGTTTGGCGAGTTAGAGGAGGCTGAATAGAAAACAGATTCTGCGGATCCCCGCTTCCTTAATGTTGTTGAAATAAATTCTTCACGTCAAAGTTTGATTGAAATAAGGGCAACTTTTTAGTTGCAGCCAAGGCAAGAATCAAGTTAGTATTATTTCATTTGTTTCAACGATAGTGTTGGAAATGTGTATCTATTGTAATTTTTAGTTAAAATTATAAATTGAATTCAATTTGACATTCTTTAATTTGTTCAAAGGATTATTATGTTTCAAAATTTTGTAACAGATTTATATATTAAATCATATATTAATTTTAGTTAATAAAATACTTTTACCGACGTTTTCTATAGCGTCATTAAATCATAATTTTCAAATTAGTAGTTTTTATAATAATACAAAATACTAATTTTACTGACAGCTAAATATATTGCAAAAAGATACTTGTAATGACCATAAATAAACATTTAGCAACTATCTTATATGTTGCTAAACTTAACTTTTGGTGAAAAATTTTCAAAGTCACTGTATAAGATAAATAGTGACAAATAATGTGTTGCTAAGATTGCGCATTTAGTGACGTGTACGTGTCAGTAAAAGTAGTCTTTTAGCAGCATGCAATAAATGTGTCCTTAAAATCTTTAGCTACGCGGATACAACAACATTTTTAGCGATGCGTGTCTCTACATTGCCAATACTTTTAGTGGAGCTTTTTGAGTTTTAGCAACGTGTTTTGTTCGTTACTAAAAGTTGATTTTCTTGTAGTGCATGGGTGAGAACGAGACCAGAATAGAGAGCAAGAGAGAAATTTATTAATGAAATAAAGGACCTGAAACTCGAATTCGAGATCGAAAGCCCATAAAAATAACTATAATCTCATTCTGCAATCTTAAACTAGAGCGAGAAATACTTAACGTGTCTTGTTTTGGCCACATAACTAGAGCTGAAGCAAAAGTGAAAGTGATTGACGAAAAAATGCAGAGAAAAAGATGAGAGATTTAGGGAAATTAAAGTGATAGGATGAAGAAAAAAGTAGCATATAAAGTTTGATAAGTCTTAGTTTTTTTGTCTTCAAATGAAAGAGTAGTGTGCTTTTGTTTTTTCTTTTTCGAGGAAAGAGAGGATATTGAGTACATATTTCCGAATAATGCGAACTTTGATCGTGAAGTAAAGCGTGAACTCAAATACCCTGGAGAGAATGACAAAGTATGTAAATTTTTTGTGTGGGTCCCACGGAATTCAGTAAAGATAATGAGATTACTACCTTATGTGGGAGTAATCACATTACGAAGTTAGGAGTAATATAATTACATGGACCCTACAACTCCTTTTCATTTAGTAAACAACCACAAAAGTAAATTAAGTGGGTTCCACTTTCATAAACGAGATTTTATGCCTTAGATTATTATATATCAAACATAGTATAATTTAAAAATTATGTTATTTGTTCCATACTATATAATTACAACTACCATCTTAATTTTACCTATTTGAAGAAAAACAGTTGAAATAAGACTGTGTGTAAATATAATTGAATTATCAATGCACAAATAATGTAGAATATAAAAGTAGTAGGAAACATTTTCAACAATCCTCGTAGTACTAAACATTTTGTATTAAACAATGCTTGTGAAATCAATGCCATAATAGAGAGTCAGCGGTTTTGCTTAGTATGTAAACAATTTGGTGTTGTTTGTATAATTTAATTATATGGCTAAGTGCAAAAGTGCCTAAATTACGAAACCTTTATTTGACCAAAAGCACTTTATGCATGTAAACGCATCCCACTACTTCCAATAGCGTTTGCATTTACCACCACTTTGCCATTACTCTCACGCTTTCTTGCACACTCCATATTGCTTATTGCTTTCTTTGCTTCTGCGAAGTTTCTGCCTTTTAATATGCAAAAAAGAATGCCTTAAAAAAAAGCCACCAAATTATAACTCAGAGGCTCTTCATTTTTTTTTAATGTAGATAATTGGAATTTTTTGTGCTGAAATTATTATTATTATTTTTATTAATGTACATAAAGTGATTAAGTATTTCTGATTAAAATGGTATAATACCTAACTAGATAGAAAAAGTTTGGTATTATTATTTTTAAGTAGAGGTATTTTGGTTTGGTTTCCCTTTTCTTATAAATTAAGAAGTCAAAAAAGAGTTAGTCCTAAAACCACGAGATTGACAACTAAATGCTTTCAATGTAAGATACTTAAATTCTCACCTCTTTCTTTCTTCTCCTTATTATTACATTTTTCCGTTCCCAAATGCTTCATTTCCCTCTACATTTCTTTCAAATGGAAACTACGAAGTCACCTTCCAAATCCGACCGACGTCGTTTTGTTCTCTCTTCAGTCTTCTTCATTTTTTTCCTCTGCGTTTTAGCCTCCATTAACGAAGCTCGTTTCGACGCCCTTTTGAAATTCGGTCGATGCTCAGTCGCCGCCGGTACTGTTTCTTCTTCTTCTTCGTTTAATTCCTCTGTTTCCAACGACACCGATATCCGTATTCTCATCGGCATTCTCACTCTTCCCGATCAATACAACCGTCGTCACTTCCTCCGCCTAATTTACGGCACTCAATCCTTTTCCGGCGCTAAAATCGATGTGAAATTCGTCTTCTGCAATTTAACAAAAGAAGATCAGAAAATTCTCGTCGCCTTGGAAATTATGCGGTACGATGACATTATAATCCTCAATTGCAAAGAGAATATGAACAAAGGCAAAACCTACACATACTTCTCCAGTCTACCGGAAATCTTCAACAACAGCGACGGCAACGGCGGAAGCGGAAGCGGACCTCATCCGCCGTATCACTACGTGATGAAAGCCGATGACGACACTTACATCAGACTCAACAGCTTGGTAGAATCTCTCCGACCACTTCCGAGAGAAGATCTGTACTACGGATATGTAATTCCTTGTCCGAGTATGGATCCGTTTGTTCATTACATGTCGGGAATGGGATATTTGATATCATGGGATTTGGCGGAGTGGATCAGAGAATCGGAGATCCCTAAGAAGCATTTGGAAGGGCCTGAGGACAAAGTATTTGGGGAATGGATCAGAGACGGCCGCCGTGCGAAGAATCGGTTCAATGCGAAGTGGTCGATGTACAATTACCCGGAGCCGTGGACGGGATGTACTCATGAGCTCTGGCCGGAGACCATCGCCGTCCATCTGTTGAAGAATCAGGAGAAATGGATTCGTACATTGACGTATTTCAATGTCACTGCGAATTTGAAGCAATCGAAGCTATACCATATTCCATAGGTGAATTTCATATCAAAATAACTTTCGTTTCAATTTTTGGTTAATTCTTTTCTAATTATACACAACAAGATTCTTCCGCGACTTGTGGTTTGATGGATCAATGTATACAATATTTTGATTACAATAATTGAACCATTTTATTTCAGATTATCTAATCTTTTTAACCAATAAATATATNTAAAATATTTATTTTGGTTTAATATACTTATATTTTGATTTTAATATTTTTTAAATATTTATTTTGATCCTAGTAATATTAATTTTAGTTCTTGAATTTTCAACTTTTAGTTGATTACTACTCAATTAACTCAGGCCACATTTAGTATAAATCAATGATAATGGGAAAGTGGGCTTTATTAAATTATTTTGGTGATGCTTACTTGTGTTATGCATCTATAAATTTTGTAATAAAAAATGCATTGACAAGTGGAACATGCTCAATTCAATTGCCTCTATAAATAATTGTATCATTATTGTTACGTTGTTAGAAAAATGGAGACAAAACTCCATCTATTTTTGGAGCCCAAAACCTCACAAGACCCAACCCATTTGGAGGTGAATTTTAAAAGAGAAAGAATTTAATTGGTAAAAATTTGAGATGTGTAATAATTGAATAATATTCATACTATTATAGTTCAACTGGCATAATGTTCATACTATCAACCTCGTGGTTTGAGGTTCGATTCTCCCACCCCACACTTTAATTACAATACCTCTTCAAAAAATAATAATAATAATAATTGAATAAATGGATTATTGAGAGAATATTGTTTGTTCTCTCTCGAAAGGTTTAGGGTTTCTCTTCTTGTTTTATATCTCATATAACTTTTCAACAAGCGGTATTAGAGCTTTTGGTTTAGGAGTCATGAGATTAATAGAGCCAAAAAGTTTCGAGGGTATCAAAAACAATTTTTTTCGGTTCATCTCGAGCAAGATCAACCACGAGATTTTAGTTAAAAAAAACCAACTTTTTTCAACTTATCGATTGTTTGAGGCTTTTTTGGTATAACTCGCCAGATTATACACTGAGATTATGTGCATCTCGGTGTTCATCTCGGACAAAGTAACACTGAGATTTTATATATTTGAGCTTTCCCAATGAAATCTCGGGCATAATTAACACTAAAATTCATATATTTGAGCTTTCTTGATGGGATCTCGGACAGGATTAATATCAAAATTTTATATATATCCCAAATCTTATTTAATTTTTCGAAAAATTTGATCTTTCCCAAAATTTTAAAATTTGAATCCATTTAAAAACTCTATTTTGATAATTGGAAAATTCATTTTAAATTTTGGAAATTCATATAATTGTGAAAACATAAATTATACTAAAGATTTGAAAAATTATGTAATAATTTGATATAATATTTAGTAAACATAAATGAATTTGGAGAAATTTGAAAATAATATAAGATTTGGTATAAGATTTGGGAAGATTATATAAAAAAAATTAGCAAACCTCGGTATATAATTAGGCAAGATGTACGAGAAGGCCCAAAACAATCAATAAGTATGAAAAAGTTTATCTAACTAATTCTCGGTGGTCGATCTCGCCCGAGATGGATCGAAAAAAGTTATTTTACAAGTTTTCAAAAAGCGTGCTAGTTTTGTAAAGTGAAAACCTAAATGTGCTATTTTGACAAATTTTCAAAATTTTACATATTGGAGATACCGAAAGAAATGACAGATGAAGATTAGGAGAACCTGGATGAAGAAGCAGTTTCTATTATCAGAATGTATTTGTCAATGAATGTGGCTAGTCTTATAGCTGACGAGACTAGTGTGAGGGAGTTGATGGAAGTTCCTACAAACAAATATGAAAAACTATGTCAGGATCCCAGATCGTGGCAGTTAGCCATAAAGATTTCATACTATATAGATATCAGTTTGATGATGCCAAATGATCAGCGAGATGGTGGATGCTAGATAAAGCTATAGATGGCAGGTGGAGAGGTACAGTTGAGCTAGTAGCAATGATAGCCAATTTCGGTTAGTCAGATCAAGATCCTGTTAGATTTAGTGTTCTAAATCTCGTGGATCTTGTAGTTTGTAATTTGTAAATACAGATAATTTATTTAATGAAATAAAAAGTATTTTATTTGATATTTAGGTTGCATTAATTCAATCCAATAAACTAAGATCCAAAATTATTTAATGTAACTTGAAGAGTATGTAGTAGACATAGAAGTGGAACATGTTCAAGTAATAACCTAAAAGGTCCTGTGGTATATGGATAACGTTGGATGCCTTATCTTAGTGACACTGAAGATACGACTGTAACTATGACATGAGTTGTAAATGTTACAGACAATATGATCCATATTATTTATGTAGAGATATGTGAGTAGGGCTATCCTATATAAAGAGTTTATACAAGACCAAATTGTGAAATGATTAGTTTCTCTTTATAATACTATTAATTGAAGAGACTAACATTTTACTAGGATGACCATATGCGACTTGACCTTAATCTTGAGTGAGTTGTGAACTCTTGTCTATGAGGCAATCCCTTGATCTGTATGGGTGAGAATGACGACTTTAGCTGACTCAATAAGCCTACTATTTTGGAGATTTGTCGAGTAGAGAGTTGGGAACACAACTACACAAGATGGAATTCTCTCTTTCCCGTCATTAGGGAAAGTAGATGAATTGCTCATTTATAACTGATTTTGAGTCTTAAACAATGAGGCTTCACTCTCTCATTGGCTCGAGATGAAGGAATCTAATTCCTCGACAGAAGTATGTGAACGCGTGTGCTTTTGAAATTCATTTTAGAAATCGTGAAAATAGAGAAAGCATACAAAACTAGATAAACATAAATATGAATAAGCATGCTTTTACTAGAGAAGAAGAAGAAGAAAAAAAAAAAAAAAAAGGACTAACCCTTGAAGTTAATCTTCAATATTTTCCTCTCCCGATCACAAACACCTCGTTTCAAGAAAAAATTCCTCGAATTCAATGTAGAAGCAATTCCCTCCCTATCACAAACACCTCGTTCCACAAGCAATTCCCTCAAATTCAACATACAAGAACACCATTATCGTGCCTCCCTTGCTATTCTCCGGAATAAGAATTGAAGGATTTGTGGACTCCTCAATTTTGGGAAGGGAAGACTATTTTGAGAGATGGATTGTTTGAGAGAAAATTTTCAAGAACTTTTCTTCTTTCATGGATATCACAAAAAGACACATTCTGTGAATTACATGTGAGAGGGGAGAGGAGATAACTCCCTCAATTTACATTAACTCCCTTGCCAACTGCAAGAGAATTAACTTTTATATTTAATATAATATTAAATTAAATCTTATTTTATTTTATTTAATTTAATAAATATTAATTAATATCAATTAATTAAATATTATATATTTAATTAATGTCACATTTAAATCATATTCAAATGTATTTCCTCCGATATACTATAATTTTAATATGAATCTCATTCACATTAAACTTAAGCTATAGTTTTAATATGAACTCTTCTTACTACAACGCAAGGTATATCATTTACCTGTCGTCGTGCTACACGATCGCATAGACGATCAAGTTTTGTAGCCTCGTCGCGCTACACGATCGCATAGACGATCAAGTTTTGTAGCCTCGTCGTCTACGCGATCGTTTACTTATGCTTCTATCGTCCAGTGCGCGCTGAACGATCGTCTACCTGTTGGAGTTTACTACACGATGAAGACCTCCTGGTACTTCAAGACTCGGTTTGCCTGTGAACCGGTTTGCTCGATGAAAAATGTAATAGATAGAGTTTTTTCATTTCTATTTTTTGTAAAGGCTCATCTCGGTCCATTAATCCTTTATTTTTACATGCGATGTATGTTTATTATATGTCATATGGTATGTACATATAGTAAATCCCATCTTAGGTTATGCAATGGTCATGCATCATCTCTTTATTGTAATTGTTATAATTTAGAGAAACATGATTTAATTATGTAAGAGCATTCTCATGCATCATATAATATAAGAGTTATATTTATGCATGCATAAAAAGCATCGACATGCATCATCTTTATATTATAATTGTTATAGTATAAGGGTGAATGACAGCATGTTTGCTTGGTTATTATGTGTTATATAAAAGTTATGTATAGTAATGACCGGACATTGCATGAAGCATGACACATAGGTTACTTTATAATTGTTATAAACACCTTGTTGTACGCAATGGATTTTTAGTTGTTTCTTTTTAAAAGTTAAAAAGAAATTAGAACTAAAAGAAATAAGAAAGTCATGCATGCTCACTTAGATTTAATTCATGGTTTTAAAGTGTTTAAAACTTGGATCACATAGACCTAAGATCACGATTCTAATATGATTAGCAACCCTAAGCCTTTAATATTTTAATCAGTTTAATAGGATTAAATTGGCTAATAAAAGGTTAAAGTGTAGCAAATCTATCTATAAGGGACCTTTTGTCTAAGGTGGGTTCTGTCTAGGCTAGGTTATTTAAGTTGACGGAAACGTAACACCCCTACCTAGGAATTTACCTGGAAAGGTGAATTAGATAGATTTGATGCATGCATGCAAGTTAAGGACAATCCATTAAAGTGTTTAAATGTGACTACTTGAACATGCTTATAATTCATAGACAAATGTTGTTTATGAGCAGAGTTTAAAAAGATGACTTAGACTAAAATCAGTAGTCGGATTGTCTAGGTTAATGAATCCCTAGGTAGAATATTCAGTGGGAAGTACTTGAGGCATAAGATTCTTCACTTAAACCTTTCACGTTTCTCCTAAATAGTCCACACCGTGAGATCTATCCTTGGCCTTGCGATAGCATATCCCTAGGTCAATATCAAGGTGGATGGAGAGAGTGGGAGCGGGAAGTGTGATAACATATCCCTCGGTCTCCCTTGTTAGGTTGAATAACATTACTGCGCCTCGCCTCGAGGCACCCTGGGAGTGTCCCCCTAAAGGATGGCAGTATTGCGCATTTCTTTATTTGATCTCCTGTAAGAGGATAAGGTAACTTAGTCTTATGTCCTAATATGTCATTTCTCTACGGTAAGCGCATTAGGGCAGGACTCTGGCACTGAAAGCAAGGGTTTACACTTACGCGGAATAGTTAAAGGTTAACGATTCTGGATCGAAAAATGGTGGCTGTTAGGTTCAGTTCCAAGAGTTGGTTCTACCTAATGGTTGAGAATGTCTTATCCCAGCGAAGGGGCAACTGAACACCCCACCGGTAGCGTTTGTCCTGCCTCACTGGGGCATCATTGCAAAATAGAAGTCTATAACTTAGAGTACTTGAAACTGTTTTGCAAAATTGATTGGTTTAAAAGTGGTTTAGCAAAATCTAATAAAGTTATGTTCGTATTTTCAGCAACATTTTCAAATGGCAACAACCACGTTAGCTTTGTTAAGCGCCAAAAAACTTACTGGCGATAATTTCGCAACATAAAAACACATGATCACGACGATCCTAATCATTGAGTATCTCATGTTCGCTCTCACGGAGGCTTGTCCTCCTATTACAACTCCAAATGCCGTTTGAAATGTTCGGGAGGCATACGAGCAATGGGCAAATGCGAATGAGAAGGCCTGAGCCTACATCTTGGCAAGTCTTTTTGAAGTCTTGGCCAAGAAACCTGAGCCTATGGTCATAGCGCGTGAAATCATGGAGTCCCTACGGGGGATGTTTGGACAACCGTCTGAACAGCTTATGCATGAGGTTTTTAAATACATATTCAACTCCAAAATGGAAGAAGGCACCTCTGTTCGTGAACATGTGCTAAACATGATGGTCCACTTTAATTTGGTGGAGTTGAATGGGTCTACGATCAATGAGAGCAGCCAGATTAGTATAATCCTGCATTTTTTGCCGGAGAGCTTCCTGCACTTTGTTAGCAATGTGATTCTTAACAAAGTGAAGTATAACCTTATAACTTTCCTCAACGAGTTACAGACATACCAATCTTTACTGAAAAGTAAGGAAAGGTAGAAGGGTGAGGCAAATGTTGCTTCATCCTCTAGGATGTTCCATAGAGGTTTGACCTCAGGAAAGAAGTCTGCACCTTCTGCTTCTAACTCTGCAAAGGGGAAAAAGAAGAAGGGTGGTAAGGGAAAAGGGAAGGCACCTGCTAACCGACCGCCTGTCGCCCTAAGGAGGCGTCCACAAGTTGCTAAGGGAAAGTGTTTCCACTACAAACAAGATGGACACTAAAAGAGGAACTATCCTCGGTATCTGAAAGAGAAGAAAGCAGCCAAGGCTAAGGCCAAGGCCGATAAAGATAAATGTGATTTACTTGTGGTTGAAACTTGTTTAGGGGAGAATGATGATTCTTCCTGTATAATTGATTCGGCACTACTAACCATGTTTGTTCTTCTTTTCAGAGGATTAGATCTTGGCGACAGTTGGAGGCTGGTGAGATGACGATGCAAGTAGGCATCGGGCATGTCATCTCCGCTGTGGTAGTGGGAGAACTCCAGTTAGCATTACAGAATAGGTTTCTTGTTTTAAATGATGTATATATTGTTCCTGAACTAAAAAGGAACCTTATTTCTGTAAAGTGTTTATTGCAATGTAAATATACTGTCTCTTTTGATGTGAATAAAGCGTTTATTTATAAAGATAGTGTTTTTATTTACACAGCAAATCTGGAATCGAATTTATATGTGCTAAGGCCATTAGCCATTAATTCCCTCCATAATACTGAAATGTTCAGAACTGTCGTAACTCAATCAAAACATTGACGAATTTCTCCAAAAGAAAATGCCCAACTTTGGCATCTACGTTTAGGACACATCAATCTCAATAGGATTGAGAGATTGGTGAAGAATAGACTTCTAAATAAGTTAGAAGAAAATTCTTTACCTGTGTGTGAATCTTGCCTTGAGGGTAAGATGACTAAATGACCTTTTACTGGAAAAGGTCATAGAGCTAAGGAGTCTCTTGAGTTAGTACATTCTGAGCTTTGTGGTCCTATGAATGTGCGAGCCCGAGGTGGCTATGAGTATTTTATTAGTTTTACTGATGATTACTCTAAGTACTGGTATGTTTATCTTATGCAATGGAAGTCTAAATCCTTTGAAAATTTCAAAGAGTTCAAGGCTAAAGTTGAAAACACATTAGATAGAAGGATTAAAACACTTCGATCGGATCAAGGTGGAGAGTTTTTGGACTCAATATTCCAGGACTAAATAGAATATGGAATCATTTTCTAACTCTCAGTGCTGGGTACACCTCAGCAGAATGGTGTAGTGGAGAGGAGAAATAGGACCTTGTTAGACATGGTTCGTTCGATGATGAGTTACGCTCCTTATCAGACTCGTTTTAGGTTTTCGCAGTGGAGAATGCGGTGTATATACTCAACTTGTTCCTTTTAAGAATGTTGCCAGAAACAACCTCTGGAAGTTGTGGAATGGGCATAAAGGTAGTTTACATCACTTCCATTTTTGGGGTTGCCATGCACATGTGCTTGAGGCTAATCCCAATTAGTTGGAACCACGTTCGATGTGTATGCCTCTTTGTAGGCTACCCCAAAGGTACACGAGGGGCTTATTTTTATGATCCGATAAAAATAGAGTGTTTGTTTCAACAAACGCTACTTTCCTAAAGAAGAATCATATAAGGGAGCACAGTCCACGAAGCAAAGTCGTGTTTCATGAGATTTCCAAGGAAACTATTGAAATTTCAACAAGAGTTGTTGAAGAGCCTTCTAACATCAACAAGAGTTGTTGATGGGAGTTCATCCAGTAGGTTGGTTCCACCTCAAGAGTTGAGGGGAACCTCGACGTAGTGGGAGGGTTGTGAACCCATCCGTTTGCTATCTAGGTTTCACAGAAATCCTTGCTATGGTAGCAGATGGCGATGTTGAGGATCCGTTGTCTTATAAGAAGGCAATGGAGGATTTGACTGAGATGAATGGGTCAAGGCCATAAATCTCGAGATGGAGTCGATGTACTTCAACTCAGTATGGGATCTTGTAGATCAGCCTGATGGGGTTCACTCTATAGGTTTTAAATGGATCTACAAGCGCAAACGGGGTGCTGATGGGAAGGTACAAACCTTCAAGACTCGACTTGTGGCAAAGGGTTATACCCAGGTAGAGGGAGTCGACTATCAGGAGACTTTTTTTCCTGTTGCCATGTTAAAGTCGATGTGCATCCTCCTGTCCATTGCAGCTTATTATAATTATGAGATATGGAAAATGGACGTCAAGACGGCCTTACTAAATGGCAATCTTGAGGAGACCATTTATATGGTGCAGCCCGAAGGATTTATAGCCCAAGGTCAAGAGCAAAAGGTTTGCAAACTGAATCGGTCCATTTATGGACTGAAACAGGCATATCGATCTTGGAATATACGGTTTGATACTGCGATCAAGTCATATGGCTTTGACCAAAATGTTGATGAACCTTGTGTCTATAAAAAGATAATCAACGCTTTAGTAGTCTTCTTAGTGTTGTATGTAGACGATATCCTACTCATTGGGAATGATGTAGGTCTACTGATTGCAGTTATAAACTGGCTAGCAACCCAATTCTAAATGAAAGATTTGGGAGAGGCTCAGTTTGTTCTAGGTATACAGATCTTTCGGGATCATAAGAACAAAGTGCTAGCACTGTCTCAAACATCGTACATTGACAAGATGTTGCTCAAGTACTCGATGCAGGACTCCAAGGGGGGCCTACTGCCATTCAGACATGGATTCACTTTGTCTAAGAAAATGTGTCCTAAGATATCTCAAGTAGTTGAGGAGATGAAACGGATTAGTCTAACCCAGGCCATGTTAATGTTGCTGACCCATTTACGAAGGCTCTCAAGGCTACAATGTTTAGAAGTCACCTATGGAGTATGGGTCTACAGGATAGCCCGCGGTTGGACTAGGGCAAGTGGGAAATTTTCTTGTACTAGGCTTTTATGCCCTAGTTTATTGTTTTGTACAAGTTTATTGTATACCTTACTTCGCTTTAGGACAAGTGGGAGATTTTTGGGGTTGATGCCCTAAAGTCTCGTGTCCTGTAGTTTGTAAACAGAATGTATGAATGCTTGTGTTGTTAATATATGATATTTATTTCACATCTTGTATTTTTGCTCAGCTACTTGTTTTATTTGCTTTACCACAAACCAATAAACATAAAATCCTTGGTTATCCGTATGTGACTCAAGCATTTGTGTGGTGACATACAAGTGGATCATGTCTTGAGTGATAACCAAAATGGTTTGTAGTATATGGATAAAGGAGGGAAACCTTATCCTGGTAACGGTACAGACGCGGCTCGCTTTGTGGAATGGTCACTAGTGTTGTGACTTGTCACAGATGGTCTGATCCTGATCATTCGTGTTGGGGACATGCGAGCGGGGGCGTCCTATACAAAGAGTTTGTATAAGATCTGACCACGAAGTATTAATGTCTCGTTATATAACACCGTTCATGACAGAGACTTCACTTCACTAGGATGACCATAGGTAACATGACCTATTTCTTGAGTGAGTTGGGAACTCCTGGCATTGATGGCGATCCTTTGATTTGTATGGGTGCGACTAGCCAGGTCGCCGATTCAAACCTACCATTTTGGGGATTCGTCTGATTTGGGAGCTGGGAACTCAGCTACACAAGATGGAATTCACTCCTTCCCCGAAGCAAAGGTAAGTAAATGGATGGCTCTTTTAAGGGCTGATTCTGGAGCTTGAACGATGTAGCACCACACACCTTCTCTTGGCCAGAGAGGTGTTCACACATAGTTGGACTATGTTGTATTATTCATTAGAGGAATCAGTGGTACTTAAGGAGTGAGATGTAACTACAGGGGCATAACGGTAATTTGGCCCAACTGTACTTATGAGCATCTATGAAGGGTCGTCATACTCATGATTGTTTATATCCGATGGACACAGAAATATATCTGTGGTAAGAAGAGTTCAGCTGTTGGTCTTTAGTGGAACGCTTGACAGTTAACGGATGGTGGATCTCGTGGCTAACGAGTTTTGTCAGTTATTCACGTATCGTTGGAGCTTCGAGCCACAGGTCCATTAGGTCCCCTGGGTTGCTTGGATAAAGTCAAGAACCAGTATTTGAGTTAATTTGAAATGTTCAAATTGACAAGAGGAAGTTCAATTATATATGATATAATTGGACTGGTTAATTATATATGATATAATTGGCTAAATATATGAGATACATTATTTTAGAGGAAATTAGATATAAATATGATTTATATTAAGTAGAGGAGAAAATACTATAGTAGATATGTGATATCAAACTATAGGATATAAATATAATATGATTATATTAATTAATTAATTAATTGATTAATTAAATGATAATTAATCCTAATATCACGTTTGGACGTGGGGTAGTGGGCAGAGTTAAAATGAAAAAAGTTTTCATTTTTGAATCGTGCAATCGTACACCTTTTCCTATACGATTTAACTAAATGATCGTATACGATAGTCGCTTCTCTGCCTAAATGATCATCCACCTCGCGATTTAACTAAATGATCGTACACCTTTTCCTAAACGATGGTTCAGCAAATCCTACACGATCGTATAGCTCCTCTATGTGATAAGCACTTCTGCTATGCGATAGCATTGTTTTCTTTCACACTTGTTTATTGCCTACACGACTTGTTTTTCCTCCATCCTCTACCAAATTCACCAAAACCCACCCTTTTGGTTTTCACTCAGAGAATACTTGGGGCTCTTTAGTGGTGGTGTTGTCCCCGTTGCGGTCGTGAGTTCGCGTTGATCATGTTACTGTAGTAGACGTTTTCCGTCGGGTGTTGATAGATCACTTGGAGGGTTTCTGCTGCGTTGGAGTTCTGACGTTTAAAGATAGTCTTCAACTAGTATGGAACTCTTTTTCTTATGCATTGTTGTTTATAACATGCCGTTAATTAGAGTTTATTTTCATAATTGTATGTGTTGAATGTATATTGTTTGTATTTCGGTCACAGTGTGATCGGAGCGATCCGAACATGCTCATGGAACTCAACAATATGAGATCCTTCAAATCTGACAATGGAGGGAAATATAGAAGAATTCATCAATTGCGCGGAAAATTGGGAATAATCACTCGAATGTCTTGTCCCTACACCTTGGCCCAACATGGACGAGCTGAATGAAAACATCTTCATGTTGTCGAAATGGGCTTCCCTCAAGCTTCTTTGCCATTAAAATTCTAGTGGGAAGCATTTAGTATAGCGACACAACTGATAAATGGTCTGCCAACGCCAGTTCTTGAAAGTAGATCTCCAATGTAAGTATTACTGAACAAGAAATTTGACTTTAATACTCTTAAAATATTTGGTAATGCATGTTATCCTTGTTTACGATCATATCAAACTAACAAATTTGATTTTCTTTCAGAGAAGTGTGTTTATTTAGGCTCAAGCTTAAACCACAAAGGCCACAAATGCTTAAATGTAGCAAGAAGATTATACATCTCCAGAAATGTTAAGTTCGATTAAATGGAGTTTCCATTCTCAGGGCAGGTTGACACTAGCTTCCAAACCACTTGGCACCCAATCCAAAACTTTCTTCCGTTTATAATCCAAACACCAATCCAGATAAGTTGTTATTCATGACTGGACTAGGTCATGACTAGGTCTCCAAGATTGTTCATGATTGGATAGCAACTAAACCAACAAGGGTGCAAGACGCTCTCAGAACACCTCAATGGAAGTCCACCATGGATGAAGAGTATGTGACGCTCGTGAGGAAAAAACATGGAAATTAGTGCCTCCATCTTCCAAGTTTAACATTGTTGGGAGCAAATGGATCTTTTGCATAAAACGACATGCTGATAAGACTGTTCAACATTACAAAGTGCGCTTGGTGGCCAAAGGGTTTCATCAAAACCTTGGAATTGACTTTTTTGAGACATTTAACCCAGTAGTTAAAGCTTCAACGATTCGAGTAATTCTCAGCCTAACGGTATTTCAACAATGGCCTTTTAGATAACTTAACTTTAACAATGTGTTCTTGAATGGAACACTAGAAGAAGAGTTATACATGTCTCAATCGCTCGGCTTAACCCTCAATATTCAGACTATGTGTGCAAACTTAATAAGGCAATTTACAGACTCAAACAAGCACCATGAGCGAGGAACAATATGCTAAAGAATGTTATTTTAAATTGGGGATTTGTGAATTTCAAGTCAGACACTTCCTTATTCATACTTCCAGTTAATCAATCAATAGTCTTATTATTAGTGTAAGTGGACGATGTGATCATAACTGGGAATGATACTAGTATGATATCTATGTTGTAAGAAATTAGACTCCACTTTTGCTCTTAAAGATCTAGGGAAGTTAAGTTATTTTTTGGGTATTCAACTACATTATCTGGAAGTTGGGATTGTTATAAATCAAACGAAACATGTTGATGATTTGCTATTCAAGCTTGACATGAGTAATGTGAAGCCTGCTCCATCCTCATGCGTTGTAGGAAAACACTTGTCTCTAAATGACAGTACTCCAATTACTGATCCTCTTATCTATCGAAATACAGTGGGTGCTTTACAATACCTCACACACATAAGACTTGACATTGTTTATATTGTCAATCACTTAAGCCAATTCTCAAGGGCACCTACTGACCTACATTTGCAAGTGGTAAAACGTGCTTTTCGTTACATCAGTGGAATGAAACACTTTGGCGTCTACACAACCAAGTTTAAGCCAGAATATGGTGGCTTATTTCGATCTTGATTGGTCGTCAGACATGGATGATTGTCGATCAATAACAGCATATTGTGTGTTATTGGGCGACAACCTTGTCTTTTGGTCATAAAAGAAACAAAGTGTTGATGCTCGGTCGAGTGTAAAATTCGAATATAAAGCTCTTGCTCATGCTTTAGCTAAAATCACATGGATTCAACAGTTACTAAATGAGGTGTCTGTCTCTCAGTTTTTTAAACCAGTGATCTGGTGTGACAACATAAGCGTTGATGCCCTTGCATCAAATCCGATGTTTCAAGCCCGGACAAACCATATAGAAATGACATTCACTTTGTCCGAGACAAAGTACTAAATGGACAACTCAAGGTACGCTATGTTCCTTCAAATGATCAAATAGTGGATTATCTCATTAAACCCCTGACTCATACTCAGTTCCATCTTCTTTGTGCCAAACTCGGGGTGATTGAACTCCCTTCTCATTTGAGAGGGATATTAAGGAAGAAAGTCAGACCAAAGAAAAGTCAAAGAGTAAAGTAAGCAAAACCAAATCCATATGTACAACCATCTATACAAGAAAAGCCATGTCAGATTAATTCCAGAGGAATTTGATTGTTATCGTTCTGTTTTAAAGAATATTTTCGTGTCCAATTATTTTGTGACATGTGTAATATTTGTTATTCTTCATCCTCTACATTCGTTTTACACTAATTCAGGGACCTTACTGTATAAATTGGCCTAAAGGCTCTCATCTCCATAGTGAAGAAATATAAAGAAAATCGTTCCCTCAAGTTCCTTGTCTCTCACATTTTGGTTATTTCTAACACTAATGTTTGAATCTTACATATAAATTTTGTCTTGGCACTCGAACTATTTTTTCCCGTGTTTGAAGCTTACATACAACTTTAATATTTTTTCTCAACTCCAATTTAAATTGTGTTCCTTTATAGAAAAATACTTGGTCGAATCATCTTTGTGCAGTCCACCCAAATGTTTAATCACAAGTTGTCACATGAAATATTTTTTTTTTTATAATATTTTTTAGATATTTCTTTCCTTTCTGATTGATGGGTGTAATGCACGACAACCAAGTATTACTCTTCTCTATATAAGCGTAAAACTATTTTTTTTTTATTTTTTTAAAAATAATTTTCATTTCTCTCTCTATATAAAATATATATGAATAGAAAGAATTTTATTTTTATTTTTTACGAAGTCAATTTGTAAATCCCATGTATGCAAGTGAGGTAAAGCTTGTCTAAAATGTAACCAAAAAATTCAGCATACAAAGTCGGAATATAAGCTGTATCAAGTCAGAACACAAGCTGTATCAAGTCAGAATATAAGCTGTATCAAGTTGTTTTAATTTACCAAGGAGCCAAAATTCAAAGGGTACTTTTGTAAAATTAAATAATGTTATTCTTATTCTTCTTAATTATTATTATCTTTGGGAGAAAAATAGATAATGTTATTAGAATGATGGGATGATTTAGCATTATTTATGACGAGAATATTAATTAATGAAAAATATATAATGTTATTAGAATGAACATAATTTCTTGGATTTTGGTTTTTTTCAGTATAAATTTTTTGGTTTTCTTCATGCAATAGGAATGTAATCCATTTTTTCCTAGTCAATATTGTTTTTCTTAATCATTAAGCTCCACATTGTTAAGGAACAATTAATACGCGTAATATACGGAATGCATAAATCTTTGCCAACTCTTACTTTGTTGAAAGAGTACAAGAAAAAGATGCGCAATGTAAATAATATATGAACTTTCCATTTTTAACGGTTTTAAAATAGAATTTTGAGTGTTTTGATTCATTTATAAAAATTTAAAATTTAAATTGGTGTAATTGTTTCAGTAGAGTTTTTAGTGATACAACTTCGAAAATGTTTAATCAAGACGAACATTCTCAATTAGCATAGTGTACTTATATTATCAACTCCGAAGTCAAAAAGTTCAATTCCTCTATACCACATATGTCAAGAAAAAAAATCCTAAAAATTTATGAACATAGATTAATTGTTTTCTAATAAAATATTCAAAATAAATATTCTTCAAAATATTTAGTTAAAAAACCAATTTATTTGTTTCCATCCCTTATAACTCTAAACTAATAGTTATATCAATTAAAATTTTAAACTATAATAAGTTGACCAAATTAATCAATTTAAATTAACTGTTATATTAATACATAAATTTTATATGTGTACAAGACTTCTCTCAAAATAATAGTAACCCAATATATTATTGATAAGTAATAAAATCAAATGGATATAGCAAATTTTGGTTCATAGGCGTGGTTTTTTTAATCTTCTCATCTTCCTTTAATTTTCTTTACACATTTAGAAGAATTACGTTGTAAAAGTTTGGGAGAATAAATAATATTGTTGAGGTGATTTTGATTTATTTATTTTAGTGAAACCAAGTAAAAATGGTCATAAATTACATCATTCACGATGCTCTTTTGTTAGTTTAAACATATTTTATGATTTTCTTAAAAAAAAATTTTAAAAACATATCCATCAACATGATATTTCTAACGACATACATTTTCATGGAATTGAAACGTCGACATATTTACGTATGTACATTTGAATTTTGATAAAATTACAAGTCCATAATTTTTGGAATGTGAAATAGACCCCTAAATTTTCAATTTTGTGGCTAATAGATTTATGACATGTTCAACATTTTTTTTCAAAATTAATTAATTTATTAGACATAAATTTGAATTTTAAATATACTAGAAACATCAATATTTTTGTCTTTGAAAAAATATAATATCAAATTTGTATCTAATAACTTTATGAATTAAAAAAATGTTAGATAGCTCAATGACCGTGTGAGAACACAGAACTAAAAGTAGTTCGAAGATTTGTTAAAAAAACAAAAAAAAAAAAAACTTTTTTCTTTTTCTCTTTTTTTTTTAAAAAAAAAAATTAGGAACCAACTGAGACATTAAAGTTTTTAGAATGAAGTCCACATACTTATTATACACAAATTTAAATGTTCTGGATTGAAATTGTAATTTAAAACGATATTGATAAATGATAGTAAATACTTGTTTTTGTTAACACATTTTATAAATTACGTACACTGATCTAAAATACAATCTTTTATATATATACAAAAGACAAAGTTATGACAATATCAATTTGACGTATTGATTGAAAATGAACGAATGAAATAATCTAATTATAGTCTCAAACTTGCTCATCAAGCATCCAATAATAGTAGTTTACTTTCTCCGAGTGACCTCATTTTGTTAATTAGTTAATTTAGCAATGCATCGAATATTTTTTCCCCATTCAATGTACATTTTTCAGAAAATAAATTTCAATTAATAAATAAATTATACATAATAAAGAACAAACAAATAATTGTATTTTCAATTATTCACTACAAAGAAAAAAAAAACATTCTTGAAAATTCAGAACCAAATTCCCAAATATCCCCATTATTGCCTTCAATTTGTCTTCCACGGAAAAGCAAGTGGGGACATCTTCTTCTTGACCTGGAGAGCCAAAAGATAATCAAAGCACACCATAATTGAATTTTACAACAAAATTCAAGGCTTAATTTAATTAGCCATTGAATTATTCATCAAATAATGATAATCAATCCAATAATCCCATCTCCAAATTCAAATCCTCTTGAGAATTGAATTAAAATTTGCATCATCAACTGGAAGGAATAATAATCGATCCATAATCAACCCCAAATTGAAGATATATCCCTCTGGAAAAATTATATTTAACAAAAAACAGAATCAAGGAGAAATTATGAGTTTGTTAAAACTATTTCCACGGCAATATTGAAGCTCAAGTGACACCTGGCGTTCGATTCTGAGCTGGCGATAGAAATTAGCAATGAAAGCCTCCGCTCGCTTGTCCACGTCATCTTCAGAAGCGTAGCTGGTGGTTCTTTGTAGCCCACGAGATGAAGAAACTGACTCTTCTTCAATAATATCCTCCGTACAAGCCATTAATCCCGGCCGTTCGTTGAAGCTAAGGCGGAGATTTCTCGATGAAGTCCGGCCTAACATGGCCGCCAACCGCCAGCTTTGGATGCTGAAGTTCATCATGAATTTAAGCTTCTTCACCGCCTTCCTCAGCCGATTCAATACGCTACTCGCCGCCATTTTTTCCCTCCGATCTGGAAAGTGTAGGAATTAATAAACTGATTTGAGTTTTATTTTGCTTTATTGGTTGTTGTTGTAGAAGTTTGGTGGTTAAAATAAAGGATAATTTAGGGGTATTTATAATGCTATTAGGCGGCAATAACATTATTATTTATAATAATGTTGTGGATATTGGAGAGAAATTTCTGTAGCAAATTGAGAAATGAGAGGAAGCAATGCGTGTGGAATTGGAAGACCGTGTTATGATATGACAAGAGTAAGGTCAAAAGTTTGATGCAGTCTTTATTTAATCCTTTGATTAATAAAACGTCTTTTTGCTTCCTTGATTATGTGGGGTATGAGGTAATTACATTTTGGGTTTTTTTTAAACTAAAGATTCGATTTTTACAGTTTTATATTAGAATGTAATGAAGCTTCTTTACTCCTTCCTAATATGAGATTTAATCTGTTCAAGTAGTATTTTTTTTTTAAGAAAAGAATTATATTATGTTCATCGAATTGAGATGTGCTTACGTAATGAACTTGTCATGATGTATCAATTTGATCGTAAACTTAAATAAGTCGGTTTAGTTTAGGTTAATTTCATCCCCTAAAAATTTAACAAGAAAAAGTGTGAAAATATGTATGGATCAAATTTGTACAAATTTATAAATTTGGGGGCTCAATTTTAATAATGGTATAATTTTGAGGGTGTAATTTTTATAATTAAATGTTTGGGTGTCAAATGTTTACAACTATGTAAGTTTGAGGGTCTAATTTTAACATTTATATAAATTTAAGGGCAAAATTTTAACTACTGAAAATTTAGGGGTGAAATTGCAACTACCACCACATTTCGAGAGTGATTTTTGCCATTTGCCAAAAAAATTAATCAGAAAAAAGTGATGAAATATTTCAAAAACTCATTAACTTTTATAAAATAAACTTTGCAAAAGAAAAGAAAAAAAAAACTTCAATCAATATACATATCAGCCATTTTTAAATAATTTTGTCAAAAATCGTACATTTTAATTAAAATTTTAAATAATTTCAAAAGAGAACATAATTCTCTATAACAATATTTGGAGCAAAAATTTAGTAGAGAATTAAACACTTATTGTGGAGATAATAATTTGAAAATTCAAAAATAAAAATTGAGTTTTTCCACTTGTTTAAACAGTAATAATTTATAAGTAGAGTTTCTTATAGAAATGCATAGTCTCATTATGGTGTTTTGTGAGAGTGACGTGGTACCTACCATTTATAATAGTTTATGAACACGACAAAGCCTCAATTATCTAAAGGGCTACCTTTGCCGTTTCTGATGCAATGGTCGATTTGTTGGTTTTTTTTACTCCCCAAGGAATTATAATTATACACCATAGTTTGTAAATTATTATTATTAACGCTACATTAAGTTGTATTTGAATTTAATATATCTAATGAGTTGTAAAGTTTTAATTTTTTATCTAATAGGTGAGCTTTTTTCTTTTACAAATTAAAATCAAGAACTTTTGAATTAATGTCAACGAAAGTTGAATTTTAAAGTTTAGAAATATATTAAAGCAATAAAATGTACAAGTATGGTAAAATTTTGAAATTTATTAGACTTTTCTTTTTTTAAAAAAAAAAACTTATTAAACACAAGTTTTTAAATCTAATTAATTAAAATTTAATTAATCTAAATCAATATATTATTCATCTAATAATTCTTCTCATCACATTGTAACCATTAATGTTGCACTATTAAACAATTTTTTTCTCGTATTCATGTGATTGGTTCAACAAAGATGTCAGTTATTAGTTAAATTGAATTGGTCCTTAGTTCGAAAAAAATTAGAGTTTAGTCCCTATAGTTTATAATTATAATTTATTCCCTATAAATTGATAAAACCCTCATAAATAATTCCTATAATTTTATCAAACCATAAAAACTATTTATGATGTTTTATCAAATCATAACTTTTATATTCATATATACTAGATTCTAATCAACTTCCTCTACCAAATTTATAATTAAATTAAATTTCATTTAATTTCTTTGGACAAGATCATCAATTAAATTGGTAATTTTTTACTATTTAAAAAAATAAGTGAAATTAAACAGTCAAATTCACAAGCCGAAAGTAAACAGAGTTATGTTGTTAAAGTATTGTAAAAGTATTCAACCTTTAAAACATCATTAAAAATTTAAAAAAAAAAATCATAAAAAAATGAAAATAATGGGATTAAGGGAACAAGCAACTTTTTTCACCTAACAATAACAAAAGGAAGCGTTGTCTTTTTGCTTAAAGGGCAAAGTGACAGTTGTCTTTTATTTTCAAATATATCCATAGAAAACCATAGATTATTCTAATATTAATGAAATGATACTTTTCAATGTATCTATATGAAAGAATAATTGGCACATGTTTTATTGTGATAAGTTAAATTGAGTACAAAGTTATTATTAATCCACTTTGGAGATTGGTTGACTAATTAATTAGTGTTGTGAAAAGATAAAAGAAACATTACAGATAAATGTTGGCAGGATGAAGAGTGCGACCAAGTCAATGATTTCATAATAATTTCAGAAAATTAAATGTAGATCATTTCTAAAGGGTTAATTAGATTTGTAGGGTTTTTTTTTCTTTTATTTTAATTGGATAAAAGGAGAGTTTTCAAATTATTTAAGGAAAATGGTTTTTTTTTTCTTTAACCGAGTGCGTCTCTAAGAGACAATTTGGGAATGTTTTATTTATTTATTTTTTTTACCGTCATTCAAGAGTCGTATTTATTTAAAAAAATAAAAAATATATATATAATATCAAATTGTCTTAATGCGTTTGTTGAATAGACACATTCACAAGCTGCAAACTGTCACGTTGAACACCTCGTTGACCATACATTTCGTTACTTTTTATTTTGTCTTCTTCCCCTTCAATTTCAACATAAAATCTACTCACATCCTTCACCTTCTTCTTCATTTTATCCCTAAACAAACCTCACTTTCTTCACCTTCTTCCTTCATTTTCTCCCTAAACTCCGAGAACCAATCTTCCATCTTCATATTTTCTCCCCCAAATTTAACGGTCATTGCAATTTCCACCATCTTCATATTATTAATTTGTTTCAGTGCAATATTTTATTTGGTAAGTTGATATATTTTTGTTATTTAACAAAAAAATCAAGTTCTATATAATCTTTACTGGTTTTTTTTTTTCATTTTTATTTTGTTTACCGTGGATATTATATCGAAGAAAAATTTAAACAACCATTCAAAGTTTTTTTGGTAAGGTACACTATTTTTCTTTTAATAAGTTGATATATTTTTTATAGTGGGTTAATTTTTTTTGTATTGATTCTCATAATTTTTTTTATCAGGTTAATACTGATGCCCGACTCCATTCACACGATCTAAGAGGCATGCATGAGTGAGACTGGATTGCACATTTGACTCATCAAATTTCAATTTGGGAAAATCGTCAAAGTTTGGCTGTTAATGGACCTCCTATTAACAACTGTGTAGATACTATGTCTCGATATATTAAATGGTATTCCATTGTGAGCAGGCGATATATAACGAAAGTAGGAGCATCCTATCACTTGTTAATATGAGTTTATTGTTTACTAGGATTGTTTAATTTTATTGCTTAATTGCATAAAAAAATAAATTTTAAAGTCATTAACTTGTTACTCATTTATTTTTCAGGCCGGGTTACCAAATATGACATTATCTAGTCTAAGAGCCTTGTCTAGACTCACCTCTATATATCGAGTACGATATTTCGATGGTGATGTTCCAATGGAAGAATAAGGTGATCCAGCAAGACATCAGGATGTTCCTATTCGATCTAATATTCAGAATGAGTATCCAAACACCCCACTCGATCACTTTACAGATACTTATATGATGCATCTCCCTCAACATTTGAATTCTTTTCAACAACCTTTAGTACACTAAGTATGAAAGAAGAACAAACTTTACATGTCCGTCCAAATGTCCATGACCAGTACGTGACATACAGACATCGTGGTGATGGTACACACTCTACAAAGGAGGGCCAACCATCAAGTGTAAGAGGCCGTGGCGATCATGGACACTATGTGACTCAACATGATTGATCTAAGTGTAATAGAGAATCTTCTTCTGGTCATGAATAAAGAAAATTGTACATATAATCAAAATTATTAATCAAATTCAAACAAGAAAATGCACTTGCAGTCTACAACACATCCAGAAGAACATTGAATATTATTTACAATAGTTGGAAGTTAATATCTATATTTTTGCATAAGTTTCTAACAACTTTAAACAAAAACAATGATTTGGAATTAAACTAATTGAATACTATTAAAATTAATATTGAATATATCAAATCAATCATAGAAATTTCTTAATCTCAAATTAACATTATTGTTTATACTGTTAAATAATTAGTAATATTACTATTAAAAGATTAATGAAATGGTTGATTTTAGGTAACAATGATTTGGAATTAAAAAAATAGAATATTATTAAAATTAATATTTAGTATATCAAATTAATCATACAAATTTCTTAATCAAAATAATATTATTTTTTATATTGTTAAAAAATTACCAATATTATTATCACTATAAAAACAAAAGTAATGAGACGGTTTATCTTAGGGTTGTTAAAAGAATAAAAACAATATAAAATAAAAAAAATACATTTTTTACTTAAATTGAATGTGTCTCTTCAATAGACGTATTCAATTTTTTTTTTATTATTATTATTCATATAAATGTGCATCTTCAAGAGACGGTAAAAATTTTTTCATATAAATGTGCATTCAAGCGGTAAAAAAAAGAATAAAATTTTTCCAAGACACGCATAAAGATGGAGACAAAAAAAACCCTTTCCCTAAATAATTCCAAAACTCCCATTTTACCTAATTAAAATTTTTTTTAAAAAAAAAAAAAAACAACCCTACAGATCTAATTAACCCATTTCTAAATGATCCAGCTGCAATATCACAATCACAATCACAATCATAAATATTTTTATTTTTATTTTTATTTTTACTTTTAGTAGTTTCGTTTTATAACAAACCAATTTAATTTTTCTAAAAAGAAAATTGTGGACCACTAAATTTTGGTAAGGGGAATTTATTTAATTTTAATTTTTGTACTTTCAAATTGGGATATATATGAAATTGAGTTGGGATGGTTTTTAGACCAATTTGAAAATTCGGATTGGTTGTGTTGGCAACTCAAACAACCCAAATAAAATCTTCAACCCATCCCAACCCAATCCTTAAAATTCGGGTTGGGATGTTGGGTTGTGATGGATTGAGTTGTTGGGTTATAACTTGTTTTTTCTTATTAATTTAAAATATATAAATTTATCTATATACATAGCTAATAACTAAAATCTCATAAAATTCAAATGTTAAATACCAAATATCTATGATATTTATTACAAACTTTAAACAAAGACAAATATTATANAACCCAACCCAACCCAAGAACAAAATCGACCCAATCCAACACTTATAGTTGGGTTGGGTAGTCCAAATTGTTCATCGTGGATTTTTTTAACACCCCTATTTTTAAATGTCTAATTTTAGTTCACATATATATTTAATGAACCTTAAATTTAGTCTATCAGTTTTTTTAAATTCAAAATGCACAAATAATAATAATAATTTTAAACAACAAAAAAAATACAACGTTCAACATTTTCACAATTTATAGTGTAGATGCTAATAGATATCAAAAGTTATTTTAAAAAAAGTTAACCAAAAAGAAAAAGAAAAAAACTAAGAGTATGGACTAAATTTAAATTTTATAGAAAGTACAATTTTTTTTTAATAAGATACTAATGGAGAAGAGGAATCAGTAAATGTATCCCAACATTTAAATTAGGTTAATTTGCCACTTTAAGAACACATGAAATGAAAATTAAACAAATTTCGAAATACGAGAAATAAAGCAGTATTTTTAACTAATACAAATTATTCTCCAAAGTTTACTTGTGAGGTTTGTTCATCGGTAAACTGAGAATATGCAGAAGTTTATATTTATTTAATGGTAAAATTGCATAAAGTGAGAATGTGTGATACTTATGGGCTTATCTCTAGCCATTCTGTGTTGTTATCTTATGGGCTTATCTCTAGCCCGTCAGTGTTGTACTTGTTTTGCTGACTTTTGTATGATATTTCTTGATTTATTGAATATTTATGAAAGACCGCAGATACGAGGGTATTATCTTAGTTGAAATATTTGGGTACATTTATTGGTCCATTCAACATATCTTTTTCTAAAAATAAATTATGTAAACCATTAGAGAAAATTTTCTTCGTTGTTTACATTATATATATTTGGTTTCATGAATATTAGTAGACACCACATTGATATTAGTAGATCCTACTCTTTTTTTAGTACAAACAATTAGGAATGGAAGATTGAATCTTCAATCTCTAAAGCTGTAGCACATACTAATACCACTGAGTCAAACTCACTTTGATGATTCTATTTTTAAAGGCATATGTGTCCATGTATAAATTTCTATACTTAGAAATTTTCTCTCTTATAATTAGTAGGATAATCGTAATAATTGCACCACTAAACTTCTCATTTAAAAAAAAAAAACACTCATAACCTTTACAATCATGTTTTTCCATTTAATTGGTTTGTATCACTTCATTTAATGTCTACAAGAATTGCCTTGTATTATAGTCATGAAATTAATGAAAGAAGTTGGTGTAAGCATTTATTTAATTGATAATGAACAGAAAATCATGATCTAAAGTGAAAACGACATATCTTTGATAAAAACACCAGCAAGACAGATTTGTACCATTAATGATTTTTTTTCATTTTTGGGTAAGTACAATATGTGGTACTTTATAAACTTCCTAGTGGATAGACAATACATATCTATATCTATATATATATGTAATAATAATAATAACAAAAAAAATTGCAATCGAGATGAATTTGAGCACATGATTATGAATATTATTGCTTGGTCTTCAAAAATAAAATTCTTCAGAGAGGAAGCAAATTTCTCAACATCAAAGCTAAAATGCTCCTTCACTTTCAAACTGAAAAACATGCACCATCAATAAAATGTCAATATGAAACTTTTTTTCAAAAGATAATATTCCTAAAGTTAGAAAGTTACCTCTTATTTAAAAATCTCAGCGAGTTCGTCACCTACTAATAAGCTTCCAAGGGAATTTCCAGAATTAAATTGCATTTGATAATATTTTCCTGACAAACCTAACACATTTAAGCTTATTTAATTTCATTTCAAGATCATAAAATACTAATAAACTAAATAAATGGCATAGGAACATATGTACGTACCAGCACCATTATTATGATTTTCAATTGCATAATCTCCCAAATTTTGAGAAGTTGAATTCAAATTGCAAGGAGAATAAGAGGAATTAATGTTAATTGGATCAAATCCTCCCAAGTATTGCTCATTATCATCACATGGTTTTGAAATGGAATTATTGGATGGAAAATTAAGCAATCTGAATTCAGGTACCGGAACGAAACTTCCGGCGGCCGCCATCCACGTCGATCTAGGGTTTTGATTTCCTTGCAGACCTTCCATTGATGATCTTGCCTGATTGGGGAATTGAAATTGCGGCCCCAAATTTGAAACTTTGTTAATATGGTTCATCGAGTTGTAAAGTGTGCATGGTTTTGTTGAATTTCTATCATATAGATTTTTGTGGCTAGCTAATTTTCCATCTCCGTTTGCTTTCTTCTTTCTCATTATATCTCGGTGTTTCTGCAATTTAATAATATAATCATTAATTTTGCAATTTGAAATTAAATAATAACGGTTTGTTCAAAAACTCAAAATAGAAAATTAAGATACCGCCTAGTAAATAGACTTGATTTTCATAAGCCAAAAACAAAAAAATGAAATAGTTACTTAACAAATCTATATTAAATCAGTAGATATCCGACGAACCTGAAGATGACTGGCTACGTTTTCTCGTGTCAGACTACGAACGTTCATGATTCTCAATATCTTATTTGGGACTCTGTCTGAAAAACAAATAAATGAAAAAAATAAAAGAAAGAAAGAAACTTAGTTTATACTTACATAAAAAAGGACTAATAAGATAAACAATATAGCGCAAAAGATATAAACTTTAAAGGCAAAAAAATTCTAACCCTTTTCACCCAATTGCTCATAAGCTTCGAGAAACTTTTCATGTAATTCCATTGTCCAGCTTATTCGATGTTTCTTCTTCTTATTATCGTCTTCTAATTTAATAATTTGATCACTCTCATGATCTTGTTTATCCATTGTAACCCTTTCAATGGAGTGATGATCTTCTTCTTCTACTACAGCATGTTCCAAAAGCAAAAGATTAGGGTTTGATCTTTTACGAGCTGATCTTTTGCGCAAAACATGTTGCCAAATATTCTTCAATTCTTGTAATCTAACTGGCTTTAGTAAATAGGCTTCAGCTCCCTCCATAACTCCCCTCTTTACCATCTCCAATTCCTCATTAGCCGATACCACTGAAATAATTCAAAATAATTAATAAATTTAGGGTTTAATAATTTGGTATTTAATTATTGATTTTGAGAAGTACTTACTAACAACTGGAATATCCATTCCAACACCAATAATTTCAAGGATTTTGAAGCCATCCATGTCGTGTCGGACAACATCGGTAATTACGAGATCAAATGTTTGTTTCTCGTCCTTTAATAGTCTTAATGCTTCAGCTGCTTCGGTTGTTGCACTTACTATACGTTCAAAAAAATAAGGGGGAAGAAAAGGGTAATAATTAGGGTTTTTGGGTAAATTTTAGGGTTTCAGATTGTATGGGAAAATGCAAAGAAAATAAGGAAATTAAAGAAAGTACCTTTATATTGACATTTTTTTAGAAGTTTAACGAGATAGTGAAGGCAAACAATATTGGCATCAATTGCAAGCACTTTCAAACCAATTGGAAATTGATCATCATCTTCGGCCATTAATGGAGTGGGATTTGGAATTTGATTATCAAAATCTTCCATCATATAAACAATTTCAACGGCGGAGGGAGAACTCAAGTAGGTCGACTGAAAAAGGAAAAACATAAATAAATAAATAAATAATAACTTAGGTTTCGATTAACCTTTTCTAAACTTTTTTGATTAAAACTTAGGGAAAAAGTAGATAAGAAAACAAGAAATTAAGGATGGAACATGTGTTTTTAGATTTGATTTTAAAAAAACAAAAAATAAAAAAACCAAATAGTTACAAGATTTATGTTTGAAGGCATGTAAGATTCAATTAAGACAATATGAATTTCGAATTTTGAGGACTCGAACCTAAGTCCAAGTAAACATAAATTAGGTCAAGAATGTCATAATGGGTATTCAAGATTTATTCAAGGAAAATTCATTAAATTTCAAATTAAGCTGCTTACCAGGGAACAGCGAGGTTACCGACGGCGGTCACAGCCGGAAAATAAGGCGGTGGAGCGTGGTTACAGACGGCGAATTTCAAAAACTTGAAGCTAAGATCAAGTAAACATAAATTAGGGCAAAAATCTCCATGGGTATTCAAGGAAAAATTCATAAAATTCCAAAGCTACTTACCGGGGATAATCAAGGTCACCGGCGGCCGCTGTGACCGGCGACGACTGGGACAATAAGGCGGCGGCGCGTGGTGATTATAGAGACGGCGTCGTGTGGTTGAGGGAGTTATCGTAGTGAATGGGGAGGACGCGCCGCTGAGTTTTAAAACAATAAAGTGAAGTTAATTTAATTTTTTTAATTTAACTCCCTCGTGTATAGTATATATTTAACTTTCCAAAACGAACTATTCTAAAAAATAAAAAAATAAAAAAATAAATTCCAAAATAAACTAAATTTCTTTTTTTCTTATTCCATTACCATTTCCCTTTTTCTTTTATTGAATTCAACAATTTTAAATTATAGAAAACTAAAATCCAATAATTTAAGAAAATTAATTTAAAAGTTACCCGGAGCTTGGGATATCGTTACAATCCTCCCCTTAAAACTTTTTGAAAAAAGGACATGAAAAATTGAACACACTAAGAATATTTTAAAAACAACCACCCTTAGAAAAAAAATCTATTTGATAATCTTTCTATTTTTGGTGTTTTTAGCTTTTGAAATTTTTGCATGGTAAGACTAAGGAAATGTTTGATTAGACAAATAAACAATGACCTTAGAAAATATATAACAACAAATCATAGTTAGGTAGAAGTAGTGTTGTAGTGTTTATAAACTTACTTATCTATCTCATCCCAAGAAACTTTTTTATTTTGAATAATATACTAAAGGCCGGGGATGATCGGAACCCAAAATCTAAAGCCTAAACACTGGTTTGGTAATCATGTAGACTCTATCGGGTAACCATTTCGTTTTTTGTTTTTCTTATTTTGAAAATTAAGCTAGGATATAATTTGATATTTTGCTAAATTTACAAATGGATTAGACAAATTAATTTTATGTCTAATAAACACTTTTTAATTTGTGATCTAATATATATGTAACTTAATATTTTATTTAAAATACTATTTTGGTGTTTGTACTTTAAAGTTAATTTGATTTTAGTTTGTGTAATTTTAAATGTTCAATTTTAATCTCTAACCTTTCAATAAATCTTAATTAGTCATTTTCCATTAATTTTTATTGAAATAGTTAGATAATAATAATAACGATAATTTAATTGTAAGAAAATACGATATGTAAATATATTTTCAAAATTTATAGAGGAAATGATAATAAATAAAAAGTTTTTTAAAAAACAAACGATAACTTGCAATAATGAAAAATTTTATTATTTATAGAAAATAGATGAACTAAAATAGAAAATATGAAAGTATACGAGTTAAAATTGAATCAATCCCAAAATATGTAGACCAAAATAGGAAAAAAACATTTATAAAAACAGAGCTATAGATCATATTGTGAAGTAATAATGGAGTATATATGGTATGCTCTCTCATGCATAATACTGCATTTTTTTTTCCTTTTCATTTCTTTTCTTGTTAGCTAATTAAGCGACGTTGGCCCGAGAGTGGCACATCGACTTGATTTTATTGTCATTTTTTGCTTTTTGAGAAATTGGTCTTTCTTTTTTTGGGGAGAAAGTCGACAAATTGACCCTAATTTTTTTTTTTTTTTTAAAAAAACATACGATTTTATTTAGGTTAAAATTGTTATATTATATTGAATTTACTTCACTCATACATTTTACCTTTTGGGTTACCAATAATTTAACACGGTATTAAAGTAAAAGATTTGAAAGTCAACGTTAATTCTTCCCTAATTAATAGTTTGGGAGGTCTTATGTTCAAAAGCTTCAACCAATCAAGAGGATTAATTACAATAAATAATCTAATTCAAAGCTGCAGAAGAAAGATTATAATTGGTAAAAATGAGAATTTTTTTAGATCAAGAAGCCAATGAATATACGATGACATTAAAAATCCAGTCATTTTTCCGTAAGGTGTAGAAAGTTGCTAACTACAAATAGTTTGCCCTTGCGATAAACTCCAACGAAATTTAATTCTATGCATGAGTGTTCCACTTTGGACTAAAACAGTTGAATTGAATCTTAATTGATGAAGTTATTTTTTTTGTCTAGCTTAGGACATTTTATTATCCTTGTGTTGACGAGATAATTAAAAAGATTATTGATTTATGGTCGATCAAACTGTCTGACACTTCTAATTAAACTAACTAAAATTTATGATAAAGATACACTACAAGAAATTATGTTTTTTGGCAACAAAAAAATCGTTAGAAAAAGTAAAAAAAGCATCGGAAAAGGCTTTTCCGATGTATTTTTGAGCATTAGCAAGATTGTCGGAAAAGCCTCGTCAAAAAAATCCTATTCCAACGCAAAAATGTTCCTTCATCGCGAAAAATTGATCTTGTGAAGCTTGAAATAGGGAGGAGTTATGCCAGTGTCATGGTAGCGTTGGCAAAAGTCACCTTTTGTCAAAAATTGGTTTATTGACATATAGGTCAGAAAGCTGAAAGAGAGAAAAAAGAAGAATGCCAGCAACCAAATTGATGAAACCAGGGAGAGATTTTTCTGCTTCCCTTTCCTTTTCTATATCAGAATGAATATTTCTTTCTTCTTCTCTATATTTTGTACAGAATGTATGTATGATATTTATACAACAGTGTATATATAAAACGACAAGACAGGAAATCAATTATAAACAAAATTTGTCCGTTTGTTTTGCAGGTGAAGGTGCAGACGACCATTGTACCAGAATTGGTTGGGGAGAGAGAGACACCACGGTGGCTACAACGTCAGCTCCACGTAACTTGTTGTCACCTATTGATGAGGATGATGTGTCATCCTTGTCATCCCCCCTCAAGCGAGAGGTTAACTCTGTTAGACTGAACTTGCTGCGAAGATATGAAAAGGTGTCAATTGGAAGAGTTTTGGTGAGGCAATCAACAAGTTGCTCTATGGAAGGGACATATCGAACATGGAGTTGGTCATGTAGAGCAAGATCCCGAATGAAATGCACATCAATTTCGATATGCTTAGTCCAAGCATGGAGGACGGGATTGGCGGCCAGTGCACCTGCACCCATGTTATCGCACCAAAAGACAGGGATGCCAATTGGGGAGAAGCCGATTTCAATAAGTAGGTTGCGCACCCATATTATCTCAGTGGCAGCATGAGCAAGGGTTCTGTACTCTGATTCTGTGCTTGAGCGTGCCACAGTTGCTTATTTCTTAGAGGACCAAGAGATGAGAGTGGAGCCAAGGTAGATGCAGTAGGCTGTTGTGGACTTTCGATCATCAAGGCTTGAAGCCCAATCAACACCAGAATAGGCTGTGAAATTAAGATGTGGATCAGGATTGATGGTCAGGCCAAACTGATTTGTTCCAACTAGGTAGCGGAGAACTTGTTTGACAGCTGACCAATGCACATCAGTGGGAGCTTGGAGAAATTAACTTAGTTTGTTGACAATAAAGGCTATGTGTCTGGTCGGGTATTGGTGAGATACTGAAGAGCACCAACTATGCTTTGATAGAGAAAGGGGTCAGGAAGGGGTGTGCCTATGTTGAGTGATAGTAGGATGCTAGGGACAGTAGGGGTTGGACAGAGCTTCAATCTGGATAAATACCCTATGCTGACACCATTTCTTTGACATTGGCAAAGGGTTGGGTATGTAGAAAGATTAGCGTAAAAAAAGAGTACCTTCCCCGACACCAATTTGATTTAGAGTTGGGAGAGGTTACATTTCTCGATGCTAATCAAGTTTGGCGTCCCAAAATATTTCAAAATTTTACATATTTTTTTGTTGTTTTTCTCGACGTCTTAAAATTTGGCATCAGAAATGGTCTTTTTTTTTTTTTTTTTTTTTTTTTTTTTTTTTATAAAATTTTTCTAATTTACTGAAATCAAACTTGCTAATTTTTTTTTTTTTTAAAAAAGCAACAATTGAAACCTACTTGAATCTTATAAATTTAAATAAATAAACTAAAATCAACAACTTTTACTTTTAATTAGTTTTCTTACAAATATACAATTTAGTTTCACAAAGTTAATTACAATTACACAATATTCATAAAACATATTTCCTGAAGTACCCTACAAAATATAAATCTGCATTACATAATATCCACAAAACATATCTTGATTCTTCTCTACGTCTTGCTTGATCATAATGTAAATATAACTATGTATTAATACTAATAACTTCAAATAAAATCTAAACACTCACGACGTCACCCACCCCCTCCCCCTCCCCGTCTCAAGCTCAAACTCAACATAAGTATTAAAGTTCAACGTGAACCAATTCAAACTCAAACTTGAATTTAGAAACTATAGTTTGACACCCTCCTCCAACAGACACTATAATCTCAAACTTAAAATTTAGAAACTAAACATCAAAGGTACTATAATTCAATTCAAACTTAAACATAACTGTGTTTTATTATTATTATTATTATTATTATTCATCAACAGATGCTTCTTTTGTTGGATTCCCCATTCTTGATCAGATCTCAATTTATTTTTATTAAACAAATGCAAAATCTTACATTCCTCCTTGGCTTGTTAATAACAACACTACATACAAGCCACTTTTCTTCCATTACCATTTCCGCCCCAAACTGAAGGTCACTTAAATCTTATATCATGCATTTACCTCTATAATATATAATAGCAATATTAATACAAAACTTAAACATAACTATGTATTTATCTATATAATAATATCAAATTCAATATAAAACTTAAACTTAAACTTAGTACCATTAGTAATTTTAGATAAAATCTAGACCCCCACCCTCACCAAATCTTTCCCCCTCTCAGCACACGTCAAAACTCAACATCAAGACTTAAAATTCAACTCAAACCAATTTCAAACTCAATACTTTCCAAATATATCAAAACTTTTTGAATTTAAATTTAATTTAAGAACATTAATAACTTTAAATAAATTTTAGGCACCCATAACCATTTCAAACTCAACTTTAAACTTAAATGTTAATACTTTTACCACCATAACAATTCCCTAACTCAAAATAAAGCTTCAAATTCAACATCAGAATAATCAATAACTTTAAATATGCTTTAGGCATTCCCTCACACACACACTTTAAAGTCAAACTTAAATTTAGAAACTAAGGCTTTTTCCAACATAAGGAGACTCAAGCCAACTGAAATGTGAAGAAAAACCAGAAAAATAAGATTTTCCAATAATCAATCAAATGATCAAGACAAAAATAAAATTCATACCTCCGGAGATATAGCCCTGTGAATGAGATGAGAATTGCAATGAAGAAAGTTTAAAGACTTTGCCATCTGAAGTAAAGCATTATCCCTATACAAATACACATATAATTCAAGCATAAATTAACCTCAAATTATCTCAACAATACTCAAATATCCCCAAACTCATCCCATATACTAATATCAAGCATATAAATATAACAATTAATCTAAAACATAGAAGAAAAACAAGAAAAATAAGAATTTCCAATAATCAATCAAATGATCAAGACAAAAATAAAATTCATACCCCCGAAGATATAGTCCTGTGAATGATATGAAAAAAGTGCTGGAGATTTGGTTTGTTGGCATTATAATTTTCTCTAAGGCAGTGGCTTTACAAATGTCTCAAATAAAGTACTAACATTAGGTTTTGAAATCAGAATATTTTCCTGCGAAATACTTTCCTAATCTGGAAATAATCTGGAAGATTGATGTAGTATGATATTTTTTTTATTGTGGCGCAACTTGTTTTCTCCTATTTGGGAGATGTTTCGTTTCCTAGACTAATCTATAAAAGAACTATTCTGGTATGCTTTCGATGTGCAATTTTTTATTATGTTGATTTGAGTTTTTGAAAGCAAGACGTTTGCAGCCTTCGGTCAAATTGTCCTACATTGTGATCTTGCTTGTTGCTCTCTTTATTTTGCCGTGCAAGTTCTTCTACCATTGAATACAAGACTTTGAAGATTATTACGGCTTAGGGGAAGCCTAAGCCCTAGCTGCCAGAGAAGGGATTCTCCGTCTTAGGAGGAGCCTAAGATTCAGCTTCGAAGAAAAGAGTTCTTCATATTAGGGAGTTCCCCTAAGAATCATCATTGAAGGGAGTTGACTGACATTAGAAAAGATATTGTTGTAAGAGGAAGTCTTACACATTATCGGGTGTCGAAGTGTTCGTTTCTAATATTAACATACTTAGGAGAACCTAAGTTTAGTCGAGAGAGAGTCTCACATTTAGGGGGAGCCTAGTAGTTGGGGTATTACAGATAAGTACTACGTTGTAAATTGCTTAACTCTTTAATATTAGTGGACTATCTTTCTTGGGCGTTCAACCCCCCAAACGTAGGTATTTGTCATTGAAACTGGGTTACCAATTATTGTATGTCTTTACTTGTTTTATTATTGTTGGAATGTTTGTTGTTACAACTATTGTCAGTGCTTTCGGCTTAACAACCACATATTTGAAGAAAATTAGACATGAGAATTTCCATGAGCAGCGGAAGGATCTTTCCAAATTTCAACTGTATATGAATAACACAATTACAATCACAAACGGAAACAATAGGCTATGTGCAAAACAAAAATTACAGCATGTTTTAATACATGATCAAGAGAAGAATTTGTTGGAAATGTCCTAGAATTCGCAGTTCTTGTTAAACATTCTATTTATCAATAGTAATAAATTGTTGATTTTGCATCCTATTATGAAAATCAAATAAACATATCCATGGCTATAGTCCAAATACTGTAACTTTATATAGTGACATAAATAGGATCAAGTTAATAGTATATAGCCTAAATGGTCTAATAAGTATAGGGATGAAATTGGGTATATCATCCTGGTAACACTATTGGATGCGGCCCACTCTGTAGTTGTTACAAAGAGTTATAAAGAGCTACAAACGATGTGATCCACAGATCGTTCATGTGGAGACATGTGAGTGGGGGCATCCTATGTAATGAGTTTGCATATAGACTGGACCACGAAAATAGTCACTTTTCTTTATAACGACCGTTTACTGTTAAAACTGACTATTTCGTTTATTAAATAACCTAGGTTAACTCGATCTTAATCCTGAGCTAGCTATGAACTCTTGTTTGTTCGGGATTATCCTTTGATCTGCAAACGGTGAGAGTAGTCTAACAACAGTGCTCAATAAGCCTCCCATTTTGGGGATAAGACCGGATGAATAGCTGGAGACATAGCCCTGCAAGATGGAATTCATTCCTACCCGATTTAGGGTTAGAAGATAGGTTGTTCTCTTAAGTATTGATTTCAAGTCTTGAACAAACGGGGCCCCCCTTCTCATGATAGAGAAAAGACTTGATTCATAGTTGTTATGAATCAGAATTGTTCATTAGAGGGTCAGTGGGAACTTAAGGAATAAGATGTATTCACAGGGGTAAAACGGTTATCTTGACCTAACTGTGATTATGAATAACCTGTGAAGGATCGACTTACTGATCGTGGTTCTATAAAGTGGACATAATATATCTACAGTGAGGGGAGTTCAACTATGGGCTATAGTGGAGTGACTAGTGAGGGGAGTTCAACTATGGGCTATAGTGGAGTGACTCATTAGTGGGTGTTAGATCGGTCTAATGAGTTTAGCTGATTAATCTCGGATCGTTGGAGCCCATGATCTGTAGGTCCGTGAGGTCCCCTTACTAGCTCGTAAATGGATAAAGCTTGAGAAATTAATTTGAAACGTTAGAATTAAGATTAAACGGAATAGGAGAATATATATTTAAATATGAATTAAATATATGAAGATGGATTTGTGCAAAAATTAATTTAATATTTGATATTAAATTAATTAGTATTATTTAAAAATTAATTTATGAAATTAATTTTATAAAATTAAATTTTTCAGTTTTAAAATCATAATAGATATTGAAATCAAGTTTTGATTTTGAGAAAAATTGAAAATGTTGAAAATCATGCACAAATGGAAAAATGAGATTTTCCATTATCCATCTTCTCCATGCTCACACAAACCTCATTACCTCATCTTCATTTACTCCAAGCATGAGCTGCAAGTCATGCAGCATTCTTCTTTGCATGTTCACCTGTAATAAATAAAGAAGATTGGAGTGAATTTGAGGCATGCATTCCATTAGAAATTTTAGTGAAAATTTTGGGCTGAAGAAGAGTTCTTCAATTGTGCTGGTGCAGTGAGCTTCCCTCTGCTTTTCTGTTGCTTCAAGTTGTTCTTGAGTCCCACAATCGTTCTAAAGCTCTAAGAGGATAGTGGGGAAGATCTTGAGGTGGTTCACGGTGTTTTTTGGAGAAGACTACTACTGATTAATCGAGATCTTGAAGAGTTCTACAAAGGTATGATCACAAACCCTCTTATTTTATATGAGCATGCTTTAGTTTCTGCCAAAATAAGTGAATTTGAATGATTATTGATCCTTGTTACTTCTACTGCATGTTAATACACTCTTACAGAATTCACATACCTTTGAAAACTCATCTTCAAGATCCCTCGATCACAAACGCTCGAACAATCAGCAACACTGAAAGACTCAAATGCTCGTACAACACGATCACTACATTGAACGATCACAGCGAACTCGAACAAAGCGTCCACCAAATCACGAGCACTCCGAACACCACGAACGACCTCTATAGAACCTCGACTATGTCAAGTTGAGTATGACACCACCAAAAAGGTTACCTTGGTACTCTCGGTGTGAGAATCTAAAGTGTGGGCTCTGTGTAGACTTGGTTAGAGGATGAGATCGGAGGAGAACAATCGTGTAAATGATTGAGCAAGTGGGAAATGATAAAGCCTATCGTATAGGTCGATGTCTAATCATTTATCAAAAGTTATATGATCGTCTAGCTAAAGCTATGTGATCGTTTAGCTAATCGTCCAGCTGAGTGTCTATCGTGTAGGAACACTCCACGATCGTTTAGTCTCTCTAAGCTATCGTTTAGTAAATCTGATTTATTTGACAACTATTTCGTTAGTAATTTTTGAGTGTGGAAAACTCAAATCAACATTCACTAAATTTAGGAAAACATTTTTCCTTTTATCTCAGGTTACCATGAAACTACCAATAATCTCCCACTCAATTGGTTATTAGAGAGAGAAAAAAAAGATAATTATCCAATAATTAATATTACTATAAATATAAATGATAACCAACTTATCATACTATATTTATAACCTATAGTTTTAATATTTAATCTCATGAAACATACAAATCATAGCTCTTTTCTATTCCATGGCACTTAATGTAAATCACAGTTACATTAACCCTCCACTTGATGTATCTCATACACCATACCGATCATATCGTATATATCGAATTACCTTTTGTCAATTTGAACAATTCAAATCAACACCAAGAGCTGATTCTGCACTTGAATCCATTGAGCTATCAAAGGGACCTTATGGACCTGTAGCTCGAAGCTTCAACGGTACATGAATAACTGTCTAAATACTTTAATCACGAGATCCACTATCCGTTAACTGCTATGTACTTTACTTAAGATCGACAACTGAACTCTCCTTACTACAGATAATTTATGTGTCCATCCTAACCAATCAACAATGCGACAATCCTTCACAGATCGCTCGTAAGTACAGCTCGACCAATAACCGTTATGCCCCTGTAGTTACATCTAACACCTTAAGTACCACTAATCCCTCTAATGAACATAAGTCATAGTCCTACTATGACTGAGTCCTCTCTTCTAAAGGGAAGTCGTAGCCACTATGTTCAAGCCCCGAAATCAGCCCTTAAGGGAGCAATCTATCTACTTACCTCTGCTTCGGGGGTAGGAGTGAATTCCATCTTGTATAACTTAGTTCCTAGCTCCCAAGTCAGAAAATTCCCCAAAAAGGTAGACATGTTGAGTTAGCAATCTGGCCACTTTCACCCATACTAATTAAAGGATCGCCCTTAAGGGCAGAAGTTCTCAAAACACTCAGGATTGAGGCCATATCACCTATGGTCATTTAGGTGTAACATATGTCTCCAGTATCAACGGTGTTATATATAGAGACGAATCTTCTCGTGGTCCGATCTTATATAAACTCTTTGTATAGGACACCCCCGCTTGTATGTCTCCACATGAATGGTCAGGATCTCCCATCTATAGTAGTTTACAACACTTGCAAACTCCTAAAAAGCGGGCCAAATCCTTATCAGAAATCCCTCTTTAATCCTTATACTTCAGACCCATTTAGGTTATCACTTAAGGCATGATCTACTTGTATATCTCATATAGATGCTTAAGTTTACATAATATAACCATGGAATTTTGTTTATTGGATATGAGTAAATGCCAGAATGAAATAAGAATTATTTTATTAATAAACAATGTGTATAATTACAAACAACGAGACTCCAGGAGAATTAAGACACCAATCCAAACAATCTCCCACTTGTCCTAATGCCTCGGGAGACTAATGCACAATACAATATAAAATACATGTACAATATACAATAAACTAGGGCATACCTCAGTATCATCTCCCACTTGCCCTAGACAAGATGCCGCATGTCCCACTAACCCAGACTCTCCAGGTAACCCTCGAATACTTTACCCGTGAGAGCCTTTGTAAAGAGATCGACAATGTTATACTCCGACACAATGTTATTTTCGCTCTATATGCTTGCCCCGACGATGACTCCGAGGCTCCTTTGAATTTTCCATAGCCCCATTGTTATCACAATAGAGGGTGATAGGAAAATCCATATTTGGAGCAACTTTAAAATCTGTAAGGAATTTCCTCAGCAAAACAACCTCCTTACCTGCTTCACAAGCGACTACGTATTCGGCTTCCATAGTGGAGTTCGCAATGCATCTTTGCTTGATGCTTCACCACACTACAGCCCCTCCATTCAGAGTGAACACTGACCTCGATGTCGATTTACGAGAATCTCTATCGGTCTGAAAGTCAGAGTTTGTGTATCCTGTAAGGATCAGATCCTTATCTCCATGCACGAGCATATAGTCCCTCGTTCTCTGAAGATACTTAAGGTTCGTCTTGACCACCGTCCAGTGATCAAATCCTAGATTGGACTGATACTGACTGACAATCTCTATTGCATAGCAAATGTTAGGTCTGGTACGCAACATTGCATACATTAAGCTTCCTACAACTGAAGCATAGGGAATCTGTCTCATCTCCTTAACCTTTTGAGGTGTCTTAGGACATTGATCCTTAGACAAAAGGATTTCATGCCTGAAGGGTAACAAACCACTCTTGGAATCATGCATCCTATACCTGTTCAACTTTTGATCGATGTACGATGCCTGAGACAAGGCTAACCTCTTGTTCTTACGATCCCGAATAATTTGGATCCTTAGAACGTACTACACCTCACCCAAATCTTTCATTTGGAACTGGGCAGCTAGCTATTTCTTAATATCAGTCAGATACCCTACATCATTCCTAATGAGTAGGATATTATCCACATATAGTACCAGGAAAGCTACTGATCTGTTGATGATTTTCTTGTAGACACAAGGCTCATCAACATTCTGATCAAAGCCAAATGACTTGACTGTAGTGTCAAATATAATATTTCATGATCTAGATGCTTGTTTCAGCCCATAAATGGACCTATTAAGCTTGCAAACTTTTTTCTCTTGATCTAAAACGACGAACCCCTCTGGTTGAGTCATATAGATGGTCTTCTCAAGATTACCATTAAGAAAGGAAGTCTTGATGTCCATTTTCTATATCTTATAATCATAAAATGTGGCTATGGATAGGAGTATCCTGATAGACTTGAGCATGACAGTAAGCGAGAAAGATTCCTCATAGTCAACTCCCTCAACCTGGGTATAACCCTTTGCCACGAGTTGAGCCATAAAGGTTTGCACCTTTCCATATACACCTCTCTTTCGCTTATAGATCCACTTACACCCAATAGGTCTTACCTCATCAGGTGGATTAACAAGCTCCTAGACGTTATTGAAGTACATAGACTCCATTTCCTGGTTCATGGTTTTAACCTATTCATACTTGTCAACATCATCCATTGCTTTTTTAAAAGACAATGGATCCTTGACTCCATCATTAGAAATGACGTTCTGGGCTTTAGTTAAATCCATGTAGCGATCCGGTGGGTTCATAACCATCCCACTACATCGAGGAAGTCTCAACTCTTGAGTTGGTTGACTAGATGTACCGACCTCAACAACTCTTATTGATCTGTCGGTTTGTTCAACAACTCTTGTTGAACCCTCAACAGTCTTAGTCTCACTAGAAATCTCACATAAAATGAGCTTACTTCGTGGTTTATGATCCCTCGTGTGGTTTTCTTCTAAGAAGATAACATTTGTAGAAACAAACACTTTGTTCTCACTCGGATTATAGAAGTATCCACCTCTTATTTCCTTGGGGTAGCTTACAAAGAGGCAAACCTTCGAACGCAGTTCCAACTTCTTTGGGATAGTCACAAGCACATGTGTTGGACATCTCCAAATCCTGAAGTGGCGTAAACTACTTTTACGGCCTCTCCATAATTCAAAAGGTGTTTTAGAAACACTTTTCGGGGGAACATTGTTTAGGATGTAGCATACAGTCTCCATTGCAAAACCCCAAAACGAGTTTGAAAGATGGGCATAACTCATCATAGACCAAACCATGTCCAACAAGGTTCTGTTTCTCCTTTCCAATACACCATTATGCTGAAGTGTACCTGGGGCAGAGAGTTGGGACGCAATCCCATGTTCTATCGTATAGTTCTGGAATTGGAGTCCATAAACTTTCCAACACGATTAGATCGTAATGTTTTTATCTTCTTACCTAACAAGTTTCCAACTCTAGCCTTATACTCCTTGAACTTGTCAAGGCTTCAGACTTACGTTGCATTAGGTAGAGATACCCGTACCTTGAATAATCATCTATGAAAGAAATGAAATATTCATACTCACCTCGAGCTCTAACATTCATTGGACCACAAAGGTCAGAATGTATAAGCTCCAAGGCTTTCTTAGCTCTGTAACCTTTTTCCAGTAAAAGGTCATTTGGTCATCTTGCCTTTGAGACATGATTCACACACGGCAAGGAATTTTCTTCTAAACTCTTTAGAAGTCCACTTTTCACCAACTACTCAATCCATGCCAAAGATGAGTGTTTTCTTTAGGAGAAACCTTTGGTTTTTTAGCTATTGTTACCATACTAAACATTTTAGTATTAAACAAGAATTTTATGACTAACGGCCTTAGTACATATAAGTTACTTTCCATCGAACCAAAATCAATCTCTATTTCATTCTTGAAAATAAACATTTTATTCTTAGAAAAGGAGACGATATAACATTGTTCAATGAGACAAGAAACCGAGATTAAGTTCCTCTTAATATGAGGAACTACGAAAATATTATCTAGTAACAGATAACGTTTCTTGCCAACAAATAACTTTAGCTTGCCTATAGCAATAACTGAAACAACCTCACTAGTACTGACTCTAAGAGTCATCTCTCCCTGTAGCAACATTTGCCAGGAACTGAGTCCTTGGTAAGAGGAACTTGAAGGAACTCTTATTCAAGAGTACCTACGAGCGAAAGCGGATCTTTCCAATTCATTGTGACAGAATTTTCACATATACATTTAAACAGACTAAAATGCATTCATAATGCTAAAATATTGACATGCTCAAGACAACAGTAAATAAGAGATCGAGAGATCATACCAGTTGAAGACTTCTTCTTCATAGCAAATCTCACTTTTGCGGAGACAGTGAGCTATTACTCAGCAAAACCCAATCGTCTACCTCGAACAGTCTCCACATTAACAGAAGGAAATGGAGATGACATCACCATTCACAACCCTCAGTATTCTTGGAGTGAGAATCCAAAGGGTGGGCTTTGTTCGGATTTGGTAAAGGGAAGAAGGAAGAAAGATTGTATGCAACAATCAAGAAAGTGAGAGATGGGCTCGTCTATCGTATAGACAAAATACTTGATCGTTTAGGTGAAGTATACGATTGTGTAGGAAAAAAAAGATACGGGATCGTCTAAACGATCGTGTAGAAAAAACTAAGCGATTGTCTATGCGATCATTTAGTAAATATTGGGTGCTAAACGATCTCTTAACAAAAGGTAAACGATCGTTTAGTAAATAACGCGCGTGGGTGAAATCGTTAGCGATCGCTTAGCACTATCGTATAGGTAAGCGATCGTGCAGGCACTATTGTATAGGCAGGTTTTCTAAGCGATGACACACTTCAACACAATGTCCGCACCTTTTATGCTTAACATACCGTGAGCTATTTATGCGTCTCAAAGTGATCTTTCAACTTACTCATCTGTTATTAGAACAGAAGAGACGCTGCCCCATTACCCTTTTAACCATCCAACTAATAGACAATGAAGATGATCACATCATATTCATAATTTATGAATTTATATCATATATTAATCATAGTATTTTTCCTCCACTAGGTATTATATCATAAATTTAATTATAACAAGTTAATTATATCATATATAATTAACTAGTTCAATTATATCATATATAATCGAACTCTCTCTTATCAATTTGAACATTTCAAACTGACCCAAAACTAACTCTCAACTTGTATCCAAGCTACCAAGGGGACCTTATGAACCTATGGCTCGAAGCTCCAACAGTACATGAATAGCTGACTAAACTCTTTAGTCACAATATCCACCATCCGTTAACCGCCATACATTCCACTAAAAACTGACAGTTAAACTCTTCTTGCCATAGATATATTTCTATGTCCATTGGATATAACCAATCATCAGTACGATAACCCTTCACAGATGCTCGTAATTACAGTAGGCTAATTTACCATTTTTCCCCTCTAGTTACATCTTCCTTCTTAAATACCACTGATCCCTCTTATGAACAATACAACATAGTCCTACTATTTATGAACACCTCTCAAACCAAGAGAAGGTATGTGGCGTCACATCGTTCAAGCCCCGGGATCAGCCCTTAAGAGAAAAATCTATCTAATTAGCCCTACTTCGGGGAAGGAGTGAACTCCATCTTGTGAAGCTAAGTTTCTAGCTCTCAAATGAGACGAATCCCTAAAATGGTATGTTTGAGTCGATGCTTTAGCCACTTGCACCCATGAAAATCAAAGGACCGCCCTCAATGGCAGGAGTTCCCAACTCACTTAGGATTGAAGTCATGTTACCTATGGTCATTCTAGTGAAGTGAAGTCTCAGTCATGAACGAAGTTATATGAAAATACGTTAACACTTTGAGGCTAGGTCTTATATAAACTCTTTGTATAGGATGCCTCCACTTGCATGTCCACTACACGAATGATTAGGATCAAACCATCTGTGACAAGTCACAACACTTGTAACAATTTCACAAAGCAGGCCGCGTCCGTAGTATTACCGGGATAAGGTTTCCCTCATATATCTATATACTACAGACTATTTTGGTTGCCACTTAAGACATGATCTACTTGTATGTCACTACATACATGCTTAAGTTATTAAAGACAACCAGGGATATTAAGTTTTTTGGTTTCTGTTAAAATAAAAACATCTAAATGTGCAAAGTCAAGCACTGAAGTATATATCATATATATTATACATCACAAGCATTCTTACAAAGTTATTTACAAACTACAGTACAGAGACTTTAGGGCACAAAGCCTAATAGAACTGACATGGTTGGTAGCAACCGAATCTAGGATCCAGGCATAATCATCATTCTTTACCAAACACGTCTCCAAGACCAATAAATCAGATTTACTGTATTTCCTCCTCTTTTAGAGAGTAGTGGGATCGGTATCAAAATAATTGATACTACTGGTTTTGTCATCCATCCCTTTGTGCTTGAAAAGTAAGAACTGATGTTTAAAAAAATCTTGCAACGAGTCCATGATCTCGCGTGCAAGGACCATGTTCTCAACCTTTTTGGCCAAAACATCAGGTATGCTAGCCAAAATGTGAAGTCGAACCAATGAATTAGCTTTCATCCACAACTCATATGCATTGTGAACACTTCGGTGCATTAAGGGTCGGGACTTAAGGACATTCCTCGACCATGACAAATTCGAGGTCGTTTCCCATGAAATATGTTTTACATGACTCTTTCCACTGTTGATGCATGTTTAATGCGATGAAATAATGATGTAGAATGCGATGGTAGAATATGCATTGTGCATGCAAGTTTTCTCAGTAAGACCCAAGTATAAATCCTATCGAGTTGCTTGGTAAGCCCAGGGTCAAACACAGGGACTAAGAACACTGTGATGGTAAATTTCGATTACTTTGCGGTCACAAATAAATTAAAGTGTTGGTTGATTTGTTGTTTAAGGTATAAAGTTTATGCGGCGAATTTGAGAAAAGAGTTAATTATGCGAAAGATACAATGAGTATGCAGAGAAACGGGTTGAGAAGGTTTTTAGCTAGCGTTTCCTGAGAATGCGTTCAAGCTATGCGATCATGCTACACTCATGCGACAACAATTCATTTTCCAATGCAAATGCGATAGCTCCTAGTTTTAGGACGCATGCGATGATGTCTATAGAGCTTATTCCTAAGTCTCTACTTCTTGCCTGTGCGATGATGAAAGATGCACACAGTAACAAGGTGACCGCATATAATCATATCCTATCTCTAGGGTGCATGCGATGAGCAAATAGAACTTATTCCTAAGCTTCTATCTCTTGATTATGCAGTTCTGATTTGACTCTTCTAAGCCTAGATTCTAATCTGACTTTTCCAAGTCTAGATTCTATCCTTAGACTACCCTCCCGAGTATCTCTAAAGGACGAATGATGGATACATAATACAAGATGATCGCATAAAGTGAAGATCCCAGGTTATGCTAGCTAAGTGCTTCTCAACCCATTCGACAGATTTAAACTACTCATGCGTAATTTAAAGAGAGTGGACAGATATAAAGATGCAATTTCCATTTTTATAAATAAGTTCAGAATACAAAATGGCAATGGAAAAATAAGGGTAGAGAGCCTGGTAGCAATATCTTGCTTCCCAAGGCCTTTACACTGAGTTATCTCTATTTTGCCCAAAAGATGTTCTTGCTTCCGTAAGAGTTGACCCTCTCTCTATTTTCTACACTTCTCGGTACTCTTCCAAGTTCACCAGGACGATCTCTCGGTGTAATCTCTCTTCACTCGCTTCCGCCTTCTAAGTATGTAAAATCTAAGTATACGGTGAAGAAGAACTCTAAAGTCTGAGGAACAAAACCGAACTATCCGAACTCCTTAAACGAAGGTGGCCTTCGGTATTTATAGAGCTTCAGGGAGAAAAGCTTTTTCTCTTGAATGATTGCATTGATAGGATGTCATTAATTCTCTGTTTGATGCGCCGAATATTTGTCATTGAAAAGTTGAGTGTACTTGCTACAATATGTCGTTAACGACTTATCAACTTATTTTGGAATCGACCGTTATCAGCTTTCTGTCACATCGTGATTTATTAAGCTTTCACCTTGATGCGCCGGCTATATGCGGCCACCTTCTTGAGTAGATTTTCACGAACGCAAATGATCGCATAGCCTTGCGGTTGCAATCTCTTATGTGCTTGGACGCTAATTTCCTTGGATCGCAATTTTACCTTGCATCAACGCATTTTCCTGCATAAAATACATAAGTTAGTTGTTCTAATGCGATGGATGTGCGATCACAATGTTGTAAACTTAATGCTTTTGGACGCAATATTATGTATTTTTACCATCGTAATCCTGCATTATTTTATATCTTTACGCTGTAATAACGTGCATTTCTGCCCGTTATCAACTGTATGTAATCCATCATATTAAAAGCACTAAATGAAAATACTAACGAGTTGTTGAAAAGTAAAACACATTGACCTATGTTGGGTTTTAAGCAAATACTCGTTGAAAAAACACAACATTCAATAAGGTTTAGAAAAACTAACATGAACCTCGTGTGACATCTAGTTTCGCAATGACGCTTCAAATGTTTAGGACAAAAACCGCCGAATGGAGGTCAATTATCCCTCCTTTAAATTGAGAAGTTCTCAACTAGTCATTAATACCAGAATAACTCTTGTTCCTATAATGACTAGCCATCATTGATTTGGTCAATAGATCATTAACTTACTTAACAACCTCCTATAAGTGTGACCCGCCATTTTAGGCCTTAGAGATCCGCCCCAAACAGCCAATCCGAAGGGAAAAATCCGATTGGGAAAAAACCTAAAGCGACCCTATCCATTTTTGGAATTCACCTTGATCTTGACCAACTGCACAAAACCCATCTGAAGGGGGACGCACCTAAGGAGCCACGAGGGAGTACAGAATGATCTCACGGTGTGAACCAACGATAGAGACTGTAGGACGTGTTGACACACACATTTCACCCATTTACTATAAACACTCTCTCTATCTACCTTGATATTTACTCATGCAAATACCATCCGAATGGGATGCTCCCAGGACACCACAAGGCCAAGCATGAATCTCATGATGTGAACATATAGGGAGAAACATGAGTAGAATTGTTGACATATCAGATACATCTTTTCCTCCCGCTGAGTATTTTATAACCTAGGGTTTAGTTTACTTAAAAAAAACATGGCTAAGAATTTTAACTAAGTGACTTTTTAGGTTTGCCCAAGAGTAACTTTTACCTTGGACAGTTGAAACAACTTTTGATCACCATCCATTAAACTCTTTAACGAAGTCTTTGACCAGTTGTCGCATGCTTGTAGAAAATCTATCTAATTCACATTTCCAGGTAGATTTCCAGGTAGGGGTGTTCCGTTTCCGTAGGCTTAAGAACCCCAGCCTCGACAGAACCCGCCTTAGACAAAAGGTTCCTTATAGATAGATTTAAAACAAATTTAATCTTTTATGCCAATCAATTTAATCCTATTAAACCGATTTAAAAAAATTAATCTAGGTTACTAATCTCATTAGAACCAATTGAATTTAGGTCTATCTCAATCCAATTTTAAAACCCTTTTAAAAATAATGAGTTCATCCTAAGTCCGCATGCAATTCTTTCTTATCGATTTTAGTTCTAATTTCCTTTTTAACGCTTATAAACAGAAACAACCAAAACCACAACGCAAAGCTAAACACATACAAGGCATTCATAACGATTATAAATAGCCTAAGTGTCATGCTCAATGCATTGTTCATTCATTGCTACCATTTTATATAACACTTATACAAACAAGCTACGAATCAAGCATAACATAAGCCCATTCATCCTTATACTATAACGTTTATAATACAAAGATGATGCACGATAATACTAACTCGATGCAAAATATAACTCTTATATTTCATGATGCATACACATGCTTTCATGTAATTTCTTCATGTTAGATTATAACTCTTCTAATATATGATGCATGAATAATTGCACAACCTAAGGTGGGTTTTAAACTATATGTCAAGCACTTTTCCATATAAATACCATACATCATATGTATAATAAACAAAAGTTGATGAATCGGGTAAAATTGCCTCAAATCCTCAGAAGAAACAAGCTAACTATTACAAAACAAGGAGTCATCGGTTCAAAAAGGCGAACTGGGTCTTGAACCGTTCGGGCGAAGCAACACGTCTCCACTCATCGTGCACCAAACACCCTGCGATCGTCTACATGAAAGAACAAGCGCTTTGCTCTATCGTTTACCTATGCTTCCCAAGCTAAACGATCGTTTAGCAATGATCGTGTACCTTTTACAATGCGATAAAGCACGAGATACGCGATCGTCTAGCGCGCTCCGCATAACATAAGTCTTATACGATCGTCTAAACGACAACAATGCAGCGAAGCATCATCGTCTAAACGATCGCTGAACAAGCGCCTTCGTATCGTATACCATATGATTTTGTAGTCAGTGACTATACGATGAGCATGCTAACTACACGATCGTTTAGCGCACGCCTTTTTCTAAATGATAAGCATCATATGCTCCAACTATGATTGTCTACCTCTAGCGTCTACGCAATCAGGCAACCAATGCTACGCGATAGGGTAAACGATTTACCAAATTAACACTTTGTAATTGAAAGAAAGCTTTAAACAAAGACAATTAAACCCGTAAACATTCATCAACACCATCCACAGGAACATTTAATAATTAAACACAAATGCAGAAAACCCACCATGACTGTAAAAGAAGTTCAAAATAGAATTAAAATTTGGAATATCAGAACAATCTAGCTCTGATACCAATTGAAGGAAATTGGACATCTGGATTTCCATGAGCAGTAGAAGGATCTTTCTAAATTTCAATCGTATATGAACAACAAAATTGCAATCACAAACGAAAACAATAGGCTATATGCAAAACAAAAATTACAGCATGCTTTAATACATGATCAAGGGAAGAATTCACATACCTTTGAAGACTCATCTTCAAGATCCCTTGATCACAAACGCTCGAACAATCGGCAACACTGCAACACTCAAATGCTCGTACAACACGATCGCTACATTGCACAATCACAGCGAACTCGAACAAAGCGACGACCAAGGTCACGAACACTCTGAACACCACAAATGGCCTCCACAAAACCTCAATTGTGTCAAGTTGAGTATGACACCACCAAAAAGGTTACCTTGGTATTCTCGGTGTGAGAATCTANATCACAGCGAACTCGAACAAAGCGACGACCAAGGTCACGAACACTCTGAACACCACAAATGGCCTCCACAAAACCTCAATTGTGTCAAGTTGGGTATGACACCACCAAAAAGGTTACCTTGGTATTCTCGGTGTGAGAATCTAGAGTGTGGACTCTGTGTGGACTTGGTTAGAGGATGAGACTAGAGGAGAACAATCGTGTAAATGATTGAGCAAGTAGGAGATGATAAAGTCTATCATATAGGTCGATGCCTAATCATTTATCAAAAGCTATGCGATCGTCTAGCTAAAGCTATGCGATCGTTTAGCTAATCGTCTAGCTGAGTGTCTAACGTGTAGGAACACTCCATGATCGTTTAGTATCTCTAAGTTGTCGTTTAGTAAATATGATTTATTTGACAACGGTTTCGTGAGTAATTTTCGAGTGTGGAAAATTTAAATCAACATTCACTAAATTTAGGAAAACATTTTTCCTTTTATCTCACGGTTACCATGAAACCACCAATAACCTCCCACTCAATTGGTTATTAGAGAAAAAAAATAATTATCCAATAATTAATATTATTATAAATATAAATGATAACCAACTTATCATACTATATTTATAACCTATAGTTTTAATATTTCATCTCATGAAACATACAAACCATAACTCTTTTTCTATTCCATGGCACTTAATGTAAATCTCAGTTACATTAACTCTCCACTTGATGTATCTCATGCATCATACCGGTCATATCATATATAATCAAATTACATCTTGTCAATTTGAACAATTCAAATCAACACCAAGAGCTGATTCTCAACTTGAATCCATTAAGCTACCAAGGGGACCTTACGAACCTATAGCTTGAAGCTTCAACGATACGTGAATAACTGACTAAACTCTTTAGTCACAAGATCCACCATCCGTTAATTTTCAGACACTCCACTAAAGACCGATAACTGAAGTCTCCTTACTAAAATATATTATGTGTCCATCTTAACCAATCAAAAGTGTGACAACCCTTCACAGATCGCTCGTAGGTACAGCTTGACCAGTAATCGTTATGCCCCTGTAGTTACATTTAACTCCTTAAGTACCATTGATCCCTCTAATGAACATAAGTCATAGTCCTACTATGACTGAGTCCTCTCTTCCAAAGAGAAGTCGTGGCCACTATGTTCAAGCCCCGAAATCAGCCCTTAAGGGAGCAATCTATCTACTTACCTCTACTTCTGGGAAGGAGTGAATTCCATCTTGTGTAACTGAGTTCCTAGCTCCCAAGTCAGACAAGTCCTAAAAAAGTAGGCATGTTGAGTTGGCAATCTGGCCACTCTCACCCATACTAATCAAAGGACTGCCCTTAAAGACAGAAGTTCTCAAAACACTCAGGATTGAGGTCATGTAACCTATGATCGTTTAGGTGAGATGTAAGTCTCCAGTATCAACGGTGTTATATATAGAGACGAATAATCTCGTGGTCCGGTCTTTTACAAACACTTTGTATAGGACACCTCCACTTGCATGTCTCCACATGAATGGTCAAGATCTACTATCTGTAGTAGTTTACAACACTTGCAAACCCCTAAAAAGCGGACCAAATCCTTAGTATCAACAGGATCAGAAATCCCTCTTTAATTCTTATACTACAGACCTATTTCGGTTATCACTTAAAGCATGATCCTCTTGTATATCTCATATACATGCTTAAGTTCACATAAGATAACCATGGAATTTTGTTTATTAGATATGAGTAAATGCCAGAATGAAATAACAATTATTTTATTCATAAACAATGTGTATAATTACAAACAACGAGACTTCGGGAGAATTAGGACACCGATCCCAACAATATTGAGCCACGAGTCATTCTAATAGTTTTTCAGAAAGTTTAAAGGCTTTGCCATCTGAAGTAAACCATTATCCCTACACAAATATGCATATAATTCAACCATAAATTAACTCCAAATTATTTCGATAATACTAGAGTATCTCCAAACTCATCTCATATACTAATCTCAAGCATATAAATAAACAATTAATCTAAAACATAACAATATAAACTACTCATTTTAACCAAACTAACTCAAACCAAACCTCATAATATTAAAGAATAAAACTAACTCAAACCAAGTCTCAATAATCGTAGTTTATCAAACATACATATACACAACAAATGGATAGAGTTTGGTAACAAAACATGTACACTAAAAATGGACAGAGTTTAGTAACAAAACATATTAAAGCATAAAAGATAAAATTAAAGCTCGAAAACCTGCTGCCTAATGAGTGACTTTCATTCAACTAATGAAAAATTTATCCTACAACTATATATTTGTCTAATTTGGAGAAACCCATAAAAATAAAACACACAGAATCGATTCATGATCTGGGATACTCTCAACGTACTCAATCCAAGTACTAAAATCCCAAACCACGACTATGAATTTTATAATTTGTGACACCATGTGTCAAAAAAATCCAAGAACTGCTTTTTTGAACTAAATAGGAAGTTAAAAATTTTCATACCCCATAGTGGTGGTTCAAAAAACAAGAACCATTGCAAAATTGAGTCGAACCTGATGAGTCAATTAAAAAATGTAGGATTCTCCTTCACAAATCCCCACTTGAAAATCGACCTTCAAAAATCATAATATCATCAATGAAAGAAGTTCACTGACATTGGGAAAGATATTGTTGTGAGAGTAAGTCCCATAAAAATATTCGTTCTTCTACATGGACATCTTGTTTTTCCCTAATTATTAACATGAAGTTTTGTAACTTCAAGGAACTGATATACTCCTTCTACATACTTAGTTGATAACTTATTCCTAATCTTAATCCACTCTTTATCCATTCTTAATTAATTTAGGACCACCTACTAAACTTTAAAATGATAAATACATTAGTTTATATTAAACTTGGCTTAGACTATTGAAAGAATAAGAAATACAATTAAAAAGAACTTGTTAGTTTATGATTATCATTCATACACAATCAATGGGTCAAGCGGAGTATTGACATTATTATGAAATGCACATGATATGATTACGTTAGTTTATATTCAACTTTTCTTTCTTTTAAGTTAGTAAAACTTCGATCAACTTTTGAATTCAATATTCAATATATAATATATGAATGAAATCATAAGAACAAAAATATTTTTTCATAATACTTTTTTCTAACTTAAAGGAAATAATGTTGATCTAAAGCATATTTTAAGTAGTCATGTCAACTTGAACATAGTTGGACTGTAGGTATTATATTCTCGACCAAAACGTCAAAGCTTCAAATCTCCACCCCACATGTTGAATTCAAGATATATTTGCTGTCATTTGCCCTAAACTCAGTTTTCACAACTGAAAAACATCTGAATAATTTTCCCTCCTCTTTGCTCCCCCATCACCCCATCATGCAAATTAAAACTTCTTCAAACAAGTAAAATTTCTCACTTCCCAGAACAAAATGGCAGAGAATTTTACATTTTCCATCATTGGGTCCAAATTTCACTATACTCTAATCAACTCCGTTCTTAGCCAAAACAACCATGATAAAACAATAACCCAAGACGTAAAAACTAAAACCCATTAATGGAAATTGCATTATCAGAATAAAATTGAACCAAAAGCAAGTGATCCAACCATAAGTACCTGTGCGACCACGGTGAGCTGACAACGACCACGATGAATGAACAGCGACCATGGCGAGCGGATAAAGGAAAAGAAGAAATTTGTTCGGATGAAGGAGAAGAAGAAATCGGAGTGCATGGATGAATGAACGAGAAGAAGAAATCGGGCAGATGAAGGAGAGAAGATTAAATGGTGAGCCCAAGGGGGAAGATTTATATCGGGCATTTCCTGACGGTTGACTGCCAGACCGTCAAGATAAAGTTAATCTTTGCCAACGATCACCCACTTACTGATAGCAGAACTTAGAACTCCCGACAGTGTTTTGACACAACCGTCGGCCAAAGTTCACCAAATTCCCATAAGAATATTGCTATATTTATAATAGAACTTAGAACGCTCGACAATTAACTGACAACCGTCAGCATAAGTCTCCAAGCTCGACGGTTAAACGCGCACCGTCGGGCTAACTTTACAAATTCCAATACATATATTTTTTTTACTATTACATATCTCACTTGATGGTTGTTCGACCACCATCGGGCGAAAATAAGAAATCCCGTAGATTTTTGTAGACTGTCGGGTCAAGATTGGAACGATTGACGGTCCTCAATAACCATTGGGTGAATTCAACAAACCTCGATGGTTAAACACAAACCGTCGGGCTAACTTTACAAATTCCAATACATATTTTTTTGATATTACATATGTCACCCGACAGTTGTTCAACCATCGTCGGATAAAAAAAAAACTCCCGACGGTCATAAATAATCGTTGGGCAAAAACCAGAATGCCCGATGGTTGGTTAGTAGAACGTCGGGATGTCATTTTATCTCGACCCGTTATTTTTACCATCGGGATAAGTTGGATTCACCGACTTTTTTTGTGCGTCAGGATAAGTGTTGTCGGGAATAACCAAAATTCTTGTAGTGAAAGTCTAAATTGATTCACAAGGCTCTTTTGTTAGTTTAAACATATTTTATGAACTTCTTGAAAATATTTTCTAAAAGCATGTCCATCAACATGAATATTTCTAACGACATACATTTTCATGGAATTGAGACGTCAACATATTTACATATGTACATTTGAATTTTGGTAAAATTACAAGTCCTTAATTTTAAGAATGTGAATTAGACCCCTAAACTTTCAATTTTGTGGCTAATAGATTTATGACATGTTTAACATTTTTTTAGCCCCAAATTAAACCTAAATTATCTCAACAACACTCAAATATCCTTAAACTCATCCCGATACTAATATCAAGCATATAAATATAACAATTAATCTAAAACATAGAAGAAAAACAAGAAAAATAAGAATTTCCAATAATCAATCAACTGATCAAGACAAAAATAAAATTTATACCTCCGAAGATATAGTCCTGTGAATGATATGAAAAAAATGTTTGAGATTTGATTTATTGACATTATAATTTTCTCTAAGACAGTGGCTTTACAAATGTCTCAAATAAAGTACTAGGCTTTACAAATGTCTCAAATAAAGTACTAACTTTAGGTTTTGTATTAGAATATTTTCCTGCGAAATACTTTCCTAATCTGGTAATATTTGGCAGATTGATGTAGTATGATATTTTTCTTTATTGCGGCGCGACTTATTTTCTCCTATTTGGGAGATGTTTTCTTTTCTAGATTCCTCTATAAAAGGAGTGTTCTGGTATGCTTTCGATGAGCAATTTTTTATTATGTCGATTTGTGTTTTTTAGAGCAAGAGGTTTGCAGCCTTCGGTCAAATTATCCTGCATTGTGATCTTGCTTTTTGCTCACTTTATTCCGTTGTGCAAGTTATTCTACCATTGAATATAAGACTTTTAAGATTATTATGGCTTAAGGGAAGCTTAAGCCCTAGCTTCCAAAGAAGGGATTCTCAGTCTTAGGGGGAGTTTTCGAAGAAAAGAGTTCTTCATATTAGAGAGTTCCCCTAAGAATCATCATTGAAGAGAGTTGACTGACATTAGGAAAGATATTGTCGTAAGAGGGAGTCTCACACACTATCGGGTGTCGAAATGTTCGTTACTAATATTAACATACTTAGGAGATCCTAAGTTTAGCTGAGAGAGAGTCTCACATTTAGGGGGAGCCTAGGTGACGTGTGAGTTAAGCTCTACATGAGCCACTATTGTAGTTGGGATATTACAGATAAGTACTATGTTATAAACTGTTTCACTCTTTAATATTAGTGGACTATCTTTCTTGGGCGTTCAACCCTTCAAACATAGGTGTTTGTCACCAAAACTGGGTTACCAACTATTGTATGTCTTTATTGTAGGAATGTATCAACATCCGCGGAAGAACAAGGATCATCTAAGCATTCAAATTCATTAATTTTAGCATAATATAAAGCATGTTTCTGCAGGAAAAAATGGGTTTCAAGACATACCTCTTGTAGAACTTCTTCAAAGCTCCAATCTTTAGCTGCTATCTTCTCCATATCTTGTTGTAGACCACCTCAAGATCTTCCCTACTATTCTCTTGGTGCTCTAGATTGAGTTGTAGGACTCAAAACAAGCTTGAATCAAGGGATAAAGGAGAAAAGCTCGTTGCAGCAACCTTTATTGAAGAACCCTTCTTCAAACCGAATTTTCTCTCAAATTTATGTAGATTGCATGCCCAATTTTCACTCCAATCTTCTCATTATATTGCAGATCAACGTGCAAAGAGAAGAGGTGCATGAGTTGCAGCTCATGCTTGGAGAAGACAAGGCAAATGGTTGCTTCATGTATGAGCTACTTCAAAGATGGATAATGGAAAAACCCATTTTTCCATTTGTGTTTTAGTTTTGTTTTCCTTTTTCAATTTTATCTAAAAATCAAATTTTGATTAAAATCTATTTGATTTTAAAAATGAAAATTTAATTAATTTCACAAATCAATTAATTAATAAATAAAACCTAATTAATTTAATATCAAATATTAAATTAATTTTAACACATGTTCATCATTATATATTTAAATCATATTTAAATATATAAATTCTTCTATTCCATTTAATTCTAAAATTAAACATAATTATATCTCATATAATTACTAAATCCCTTAATTCTAATTTGAACGTTTCAAATTAACTTATCACGCTATTCTAGAGCTAGTCCATTACGAGCTAGTAGGGGGACCTCGCAGACCTACAGATCATGGGCTCCAACGATCGCAGATTAATTGGCTAAACTCATTAGACCAAATTAATCTCCATTCGTTAACTAATGGGTCATTCCACTAATGCCCATAGTTGCACTCCCCTCATTGTAGATATATTATGTCCACATGATTTAACCATAATCAGCAATTCGACCCTTCATAGGTTGTTCGTAATAACGGCTGGGTCAAATATCTGTTTTACCCCCGAGATTACGTCTTATTCCTCGAGTCCCTAGTGATCCTCTAATGAACAACTAGTTTGTGATCCAATCACCAAACCAAACTTTCTCAACCCAGTGAGAGGGTGGGGCCCCTTGTTAAGACCTAGATTCAGTACTTGAGAGAACAACCTTTCTCCTATCCCTAAATCGGGTAGGCGTACACTCCGTCTTGTATCCTATGTCCCCAGCTATCTATCCAGTCTTACCCCTGAAATGAGAGTCTTATTGAGCCGGCGTTGTTGATCCAACCCTCAACAATGCAAATCTAAGGGAAATTTCGAATAAACAGGAGTTCATAGTTAGCTCAGAATTAAGATCGAGTTACCTAGTAGGTGAAATAGTCAGTCTTAAATATTAAACAACTTTATAAAGTAAAAGTGATTTATTTCATGGTCTTGATCTTATGCAAACTCATTGCATAGTACGCCCCTACTCCTCATGTCATAACATGTACTAATTAGAACCACATCGTATGTAACACTTTACAACTCTTTGTAACAACCACAGAGTAGGCCGATTCCAATGGTGTTACCAGAATAAGGTACCCAACCTCATTCATGTACCATAGATCATTATAACTATTTACTCGAACCCAATCCACTCTTATGTCTCCAGATAAAGTTCAAGTACTCATACAATAGTCATGGGTCTTAGTTTATTGGATTTAGACTTTCATACAATTTATGAGATCAATAACAAGTATATTGATAATAGAAAATATTTATCATTTTACAAACTGCGAGTTTTAGGACATAAAACCCAACATTTACTTGTTTTATTGCTGTTGGAATGTTTTTGTTACAACTATTGTCAGTGCTTTCGGCTTAACAACCACCTATTGAGTGACGAGTCATCTTAACGGTTTTTCAGAAAGTTTAAAGGCTGTGTTATCTGAAGTAAACCATTATACCTACACAAATATGCATATAATTCAACCATAAATTAACTCCAAATTATCTCGACAATACTCAAATATCTCAAAACTCATCTCATATACTAATCTCAAGAATATAAATAAACAACTAATCTAAAACATAACAATATAAACTACTCATTTTAACCAAACTAACTCAAACCAAACCTCATAATACTAGAGAATAATATTAAAGCATAAAAGATAAAATTAAAGCTTGAAAACCAGCTGCCTAATGAGTGACTTTCATTCAACTAATGAAAAATTTACCCTACAACTATATATTTGTCTAATTTGGAGAAACCCATAAAAATAAAACACACAAAATCAACGCATGATCTGGAATACTCTCAACGTACTCAATCCAAGTACTAAAATCCCAAACCACGACTATTAATTTTATAATTTATGACACAATGTGTCAAAAAATCCAAGAACTACTTTTTTAAACTAAAGAGGAAGTTAAAAAATTTCATACCTCAAAGTGGTGGTTCCAAGAACAAGAAGCATTGTAAAATTGAGTCGAATCTGATGAATCAATTAAAAAATGTAGGATTCTCCTTCACAAATCCCCACTTGAAAATCCACCTTCAAAAATCAAAATATCATCAATGAAGGGAGTTCACTAACATTGGAAAAGATATTGTCGTAAGAGTGAGTCTCACACATTGCCGGGTGTTGAAGTGTTCGTTGCTAATATTAACATACTTAGGGGGAGCCTAAGTTTAGTTTAGAGGGAGTCTCACATCTAGGGGGCCTAGCTGACGTGTGAATTAAGCTTTACGTGAGCCACTGTAGTAACTGGGGTATTATAGATAAGTAATATGTTGTAAACTGCTTAACTCTTTAATGTTAGTGGACTATCTTTCCTGGGCGTTCAGCCCCCCAAACGTAGGTGTTTGTCATTGAACTGGGTTACCAACTGTTGTGTGTCTTTACTTGTTTTATTTCTATTGAAATTTTTATTGTTACAATTATTGTCAGTGCTTTCAACTTAACAACCACATATTGAGTGATGAGTCATCCTAACACTTTTTCAATTGGTATAAGAGCAGGTCACCTTTATCTTAGGTGCTTCAATCATCGATGGAATCAAGGAATGAGGCTTTACCACTAGTCCACATGTTCTTGATGAAACAAACTATTCGTACTGGAAAGCTCGAATGACTACCTTCTTGAAATCGATTAAAAGAAAAACTTGGAAGGTTGTTGTATCCAGATGAACACATCCTATTATCAAGTCTGAGGATGGAAAGAAAATTTTGAAGCTAGAGGCTTAGTAATTTGAAGAAGAAGATGAAACCTTATTGAAAAATTCATGTGCCTTGATGTAATATTCAATGGTGTAGATCGCAACATATTCAGAGTTATTAATACTTGTGTATCAGCTAAGGAGGCATGAGATATCATGTTTATTACTCATGAGGGAACACCTAAAGTAAGGATGTTCAGGCTATAATTGGTGACATCAAAGTTTGAGCACCTTAGAATGCACGATGAGGAATCCATTGCTGAATTCAATGTTCGGTTGTGAGATATTGCAAATGAATCATTTGCTCTAAAAGAGAAGATTTCAAAAGGAAAACTTGTCAGGAAAGTTTTAAGATCTCTACCCAAGAGATTTTACATAAAAGTCACAGTCATTGAGGAAGCTCAAGACATAACAAAGTTGAGAGTATATGAATTATTTGGCTCCTTACTCACTTTTGAAATGTCCTTTGACGGGAAAGTTGAAAAGACAAATAAGGGAATTTTTATTCAATCAACTGTTAAAGAAGATTTGATTGGTGACGATAAAGATTCAAAAGATCCTCTTGCCGAATTGATTGCATTACTTTCAAAACAGTTTAATCGTGTGCTCAAACAATTTGGCAAGAACTAAAATTCAAATACTCAATCCAAGTACTAAAATCCCAAATCACTACTATGAATTTTATAATTTATGACACCATGTGTCAAAAAATTCAAGAACTGCCTTTTTGAACTAAAGAGGAAGTTAAAAAATTTGATACCCCGAAGTGGTTGTTCCAAGAACAAGAACCATTACAAAATTGAGTCAAACCTTATGAGTCAATTGAAAAGCGCAGGATTCTCCTTCACAAATCCTCACTTAAAAATCCACCTTCAAAAATTAAAATATCATCATTCAATAAAAAAAAACAAAGAAAAAACAAACAAACAAACAAACCCACATCAGTTTCTATTAAACAAAATCCAAAATAGGGTTTTAAACTACTTGGATTTGCAGAGATCCTCATGAATATGAAAAGTATTTGGATCGAAATTCTCATTTAGCTCTGAAATATGTACCGCCACCACATTATCCCCTATTTTCACTACCACCACTTGCATTCGCAGTAGAGAGGTGTTGGGATTGGTATCCTAATTCTCCCTGTGGTCTCATAGTTTGTAAACATTTTGTACACACATGGTCAGGCCTTATAAAAAACTCTTTGTATAGGACGCCCCTGCTCGCATGTCCCTTACACGAATGATCAGGATCAGACCATCTGTGACAAGTCATAACACTTCTAACCATTCTTCAAAGCAGGTTGCATCCGTAACGTTACCCGGATAAGGTTTCCCTTCTATATCTATATACTACAGACCATTTTGGTTATCACTCAAGACATGATCCACTTGTATGTCAGAGCATACATGCTTAAGTTACATACAGATAACCAGGGATTTTATGTTTATTGGTTTGTGGTAAAGCAAATAAAACATACAACTAAGTAAAAAACAAGATGTTAAGTAAATATAATATATTATACAACACAAGCGTTCAATCAAAGTGTTTACAAACTACAAGACACGAGACTTTAGGGCATCAACCCCAACAATCTCCCACTTGTCCTAAAGCGAAGTGGGGTGTACATAAAACTAGTACAAAATAATAAACTAGGGCATAAAAGCCTAGTAAAGAAAATCTCCCATTTGTCCTAGTCCAGCCGCGGGCGATCCTGTAGACCCATGCTTCGTAGGTGACTCTCAAACACTGTAGCCATGAGAACCTCCATAAACGGGTCAGTAACATTGTGCTTCGAAGAGATCTTCGTGACGATCATATCCCCTCGATGCACTATCTCGCAGATCAGATGATACTTCCGCGCTATATGTTTGTCGCGCATGTGACTCTTCGGCTCCTTGGAGTTCGCCACTACCCCACTATTATCACAATATAGGGTAATGGGCCTAGACATATCTAGAACAACTTCCAATTTTGTCAAGAACTTCCTGAGCCAGATGATCTCCTTAGCAGCTTTGCAGGCCGCTACGTACTCCGCCTCCATAGTAGAGTCGGCGACGCATATGGAGGTGTACATCAAACTGCCAACAACAGATGCATATGGGACCCATCTCATCTCTTCAACCTCTTGAGGCGTCTTAGGACACATGTCCTTAGACAAAGTGACTCTATGGCTTAACGGCATGAGACCCCTCTTGGAGTCATGCATCGAGTACTTGAGCAACATCGAGTCAATGTATGATGCCTGAGACAGTGCTAACACTTTGTTCTTACGATCCCGAAAGATCTGTATACCAAGAACAAACTGAGCCTCTCTCAAATCTTTCATTTAGCCAGTTCTTAATTGCAGTCAGTAGACCTACATCATTCCTAATGAGTAGTATATCATCTACATATAACACTAAGAAGACTATTGAAGCATTGAGATCTTCTTATAGACACAAAGTTCATTAACGTTTTGGTCAAAGCCATACGATTTGATCGTAGTATTAAACCATATGTTCCAAGATCGATATGCCTTTTTCAGCTCATAAATGGACCGATTCAACTTATAAAATTTTTGCTCTTGACCTTGGGCTATGAATCCCTCAGGTTACACCATGTAAATGGTCTCCTCAAAATTTCCATTCAGAAAGGTCGTCTTGATGTCCATTTTCCAAATATCATAATTATAATAAGTTGCAATGGACAGGAGGATGCGGATCGACTTTAACATGGCAACAGGCGAGAAAGTCTCCTCATAGTCGACTCCCTCTACCTGGGTATAACCCTTTGTCACCAGTCGAGCCTTGAAGGTCTGTACCTTCCCATCAGCACCCCATTGACACTTGTATCCATTTACAACCTATAGGTCTTAGCCCATCAGGCTAATCTACAAGATCCCATACTGAATTGAAGTACATCGACTCCATCTCGAGATTCATGGCCTTAACCCATTCATTCTGGTCAACATCCTCCATTTTCTTCTAATAAGATAACGGATCCTCAACATCGCCATCTGCTACGATAG
>NC_052350.1:15491560-15526267 GCF_009727055.1 Benincasa hispida | reverse complement strand
CTATCGTGTACCTTTGAGGTAGCCTACAAAGAGGCATAACCTCAATCGTGGTTCTAGCTTCTTGGGATTAGCCTCAAGCACATGTGCAACGCAACCCCAAATGTGGAAATGACGTAAACTAGCTTTAAGCCCATTCCACAACTTTGAGGTGTTCTCGCAATACTCTTGGAGGGAACACAATTAAGTATGCATACCGCACTCTCCACTGCGAAACCCTAAAACGAGTCCGATAAGGAAGCGTAACTCATCATCGAGCGAACCATGTCCAACAAGGTCCTATTTCTCCTCTCTGCTACACTATTCTGCTGAGGTGTACCCGATGCTGAGAGTTGGAAAACGATTCCATGTTCCATCAAATAGTCCTGGAATGCCGAGTCCAAAAACTCTCCACCATGATCCGATCGAAGTGTCTTAATCTGTCTATCCAATGCGTTTTCAACTTCAGTCTTGAACTCTTTGAACTTTTCAAAGGATTCAGACTTTCGTTGCATAAGATAAATATACCCGTACCTGGAGTAATCATCAGTAAAATCGATCATAGCCACCTCGGGCTCGCACATTCATAGAACCACAAAGGTCAGAATGTACTAACTCAAGAAGCTCTTTGCCTCTATAACCTTTTCCAGTAAAAGGCCGTTTAGTCTTCTTACCCTCAAGGCAAGACTCGCACACTGGTAAAGAATTTTTTTTTTTCTAACTCACTTAGAAGTCCATTCTTCACCAATCTCTCAATTCTATTGAGATTGATGTGCCCTAAACGAAGATGCTAAAGTTGGGCATTTTTTTTTTAGAAATACATCGACATTTTGTTTGAGTTACAACAGTTTTAAACAATTCTGTGTTATGGAGGGAATTAATGGCTAATGGCCTTAGCATATATAAATTAGATTGCAGATTTGCAGTACAAATAAAAATTCCATCTTTATGAATAAATTATTTATCCACATTAAAAGAGATAGTATATTTAGATTGCAATAAACACTTTACAGAAATTAGGTTCCTCTTAAGTTCGGGAACAATATATACATCATTCAAAATAAGAAACCTGTTCTGTAAAGCTAACTGGAGCCCTCCCATTACCACAGCTAAAATGACGTGCTCGGTGCCTACTCGCATCATCATCTCACCAGCCTCCACCTTCGCCAAGATCTAATCCCCTAAAAAGAAGAACAAATGTGGTTAGTGGCGTCCGAATTAATTATCTAGGCTGAATCATCATGTTCCACTAAACAAGTTTCAAGAACTAGTAAATCATATTTACCTTTATCGGCCTTAGCCTTAGCCTTGGTTGCTTATTCTCTTTCAGATAGTGAGGACAGTTCCTCTTCCAGTGTCCATCCTGGTTGTAGTGGAAACATTTTTCCTTTTCAACCAGTGGAGCCCTCCCTGGTGCGACAGGTGGTGGGTTAGCAGGTGCCTTTCCTTTTCCCTTACCACCCTTCTTCTTCTTCCCCTTTGTAGAGTTAGAAGTAGAAGATGTAGACTTCGTTCCTGAGGTCGAACCTCTATGGAATGTCCTGGAGGATGAAGCAACATTTGCCTCACCCTTCTTGCTCTCCTTACTTTTCAGTAAAGATTGGTAGGTCTGCAACTCGTTGAGGAGAGTTGTAAGTAAGATTATATTTCACTTTGTTAAGAATCACATTGCTAACAAGTGCAGGAAACTCTCCGGCAAAGAATGCAGGATTATGCTAACCTAGTTGCCTTCATCGATGGTAGACCCATTCAACTCCGCCAAATTAAAGTGGACCATCATGTTAAGCACATGTTCACGAATAGATGTGCCTTCTTCCATTTTGGAGTTGAATATATATTTAAGAGACTCATGCATAAGCTGTTCAGACGGTTGTCCAGACATCCTCTGTAGGGACTCCATGATCTCACGCACTGAGACCATAGGCTCGTGTTTCTTGGCCAAAACTTAAGAAAGACTTGCCAAGATGTAGGCTCAGGCTGTCTCATTCGCCCTTGTCCATCGCTCGTATGCCTTCCGAACGTTTCAAGCGACATTGGAAGTTGGAATAGAAGGACAGGCCTCCGTGAGAGCGAACATGAGATCCTCGATGATTAGGATCGTCGTGATCATGTGTTTCCATGTTGCGAAATTATCGTCAGTTAATTTTTTAGCACTTAACAAAGCCAATGTGGCTGGTTCCATTTTGAAAAAGTTGTTGCTGAAAATATGAACAAAACTTTATAAGAATTTGCTAAACCAGTTTTAACCAATCATTTTTGCAAAACAGTTTCAAGTACCTTAAGTTAAAGACTTCTATTTTGCATTGATGCCCTAGTGAGGTAGGACAAATGTCACCGGTGGGGTGATCAGATGTCCCTTCTCTGAGATGAGACATTCTCAACCATTAGGCAGAACCAACTCTTGGAATTGAACCTAATAGCCACCATTTTTTGGTATACAACTGTTAATCTTTAACAATTTCGCGTAAGTGTGATCCCTCGCTTTTGGTGCCACAGTTCCTCCCTAATGAGCCCACCGTAGAGAAGAAGCTGATTAGGACAAGAGACTAAGTTACCTTATCCTCTTACAAGAGATCGAATAAAGAAACCTACAAAACTACCATCCTTTAGGGGGACACTCCCAGGGTGCCTCGAGGCGATGTGCAGTAACTTTATTCAACCCAACGAGGGAGACCGAGGGATATGCTGTCGCACTTCCCGCTCTCACTTAATATGAACACTCTCTCCATCCACTTTGATATTGACCTACCCAAATACCATCCGTTAGGGGGACACGCCAAAGGTGCCTCGAGGCCGAGGGTAGATCTCACGGTGTGAACTATTTAGGAGAAACGTGAAAGGTTTAAGTGAAGAATCTTATGCCTCAAGTACTTCCCACTGAATATTCTACCTAGGGGTTCATTAACCTAGACAATCCTGCTACTAATTTTAGTCTAAGTCATCTTTTTAATACTTTGCTCATAAACAACGTTTGTCTATAAAATATGAGCATGTTCAAGTAGTCACATTTAAACACTTTAATGGATTGTTCTTAACTTGCATGCATGCATCAAATCTATCTAATTCACCTTTCCAGGTAAATTCCTAGGTAGGGGTGTTACATTTCCGTCAACTTAAATAACCTAGCCTAGACAGAACCCACCTTAGACAAAAGGTCCCTTATAGATAGATTTGCTACACTTTAACCTTTTATTAGCCAATTTAATCCTATTAAACTGATTAAAATATTAAAGGCTTAGGGTTGCTAATCATATTAGAATCGTGATCTTAGGTCTATGTGATCCAAGTTTTAAACACTTTAAAACCATGAATTAAACCTAAGTGAGCATGCATGACTTTCTTATTTCTTTTAGTTCTAATTTCTTTTTAACTTTTAAAAAGAAACAACTAAAAATCCATTGCGTACAACAAGGTGTTTATAACAATTATAAAGTAACCTATGTGTCATGCTTCATGCAATGTCTGGTCATTACTATACATAACTTTTATATAACACATAATAACCAAGCAAACATGCTGTCATTCACCCTTATACTATAATAATTATAATATAAAGATGATGTATGTTGATGCTTTTTATGCATGCATAAATATAACTCTTATATTATATGATGCATGAGCATGCACTTACATAATTAAATCATGCTTCTCTAAATTATAACAATTACAATAAAGAGATGATGCATGACTAATGCATAACCTAAGGTGGGATTACTATGTGTGCATACCATATAACATATTATAAACATATATCACATGTAATAAATAAAGGATTAATAGACCGGGATGAGCCTTTACAAAAATTGGAATGAAATAACCCTATCTATTACATTTTTCATTGAGCGAACTGGGTCTTGAACCACCAAGAGGACTCCATCGTGTAGTAAACGCTGAAGGTAGACAATCGCCCAATGCGCACTAGACGATAGATGCAAAACCTAAACGATCACGTAGACGACTACGAAGCTACGAAGCCTGATCGTCTATGTGATCGCTTAACGCGAGGAAAAGTAAACAATTTACCTTGTGTTACTAAGTGATCGTTTAGTCAGTTAATAAGCGATGAAGCTTGCTAACCTAAACGATCGTCTAGTGCGCACACATTAAACGATACGCTAGCATCCCATCGTCTACACGACCCGATACTCAACAATTGCTTACCCCATCGTCTATACGATGCGATCAACCCTTGATCACCTTCTTCCTTGAAGAACTGCAACGCTTGCTCCGACCTTCTTCACGAACGACTCAAGACTCAAACAGACTTTAAATTACAGACTTGATAATGATTATTAATGCCCAAAAACACATAGGCCTTTACAAACAACAACAAATGTAAAATAATTAAATCAAACTGAGGCTAACATCCACGAAAACATCCATTAATCCGCACATCCACAACAATTTAACAATTAAACAAAGCAGACATGCACCCACCAAGAATGTATATGTAATTCGTTGCAATAATGAAATTGGAATATCAGAACCTGGCTCTGATACCAATTGAAGGATCTCTTAATAAAGAGCATCCATGAGCGCATTCGGATCTTTTTAATTTCAATGTGACCGAAATACAACACATGTCTTCTAACATATAGTTATGCAACTTCACACTAATTAAAGACATGCTTCGAACAATAAAAAATAAAGGAATGAGTTCTCATACCAGTTGAAGACCCTCTTCAAGCTTTATAACTCAAATGTAGCGGAAGAACCTCCATCTGTACTCTATTGCCCAGCAAATGTGTTGGCTGCAGCAGCACGATCGTCTATACGAACGGTAGCAACACGAACAGTCACGAACAAGTGAATGCAGCAGAGATGACACCACTAAAATGGAGCCCTTGGTATTCTCGGAGTGAAAATCCAAAGTGTGGTCTTTTGTGAATTTGGTAGAGGTTGGAGAAAGAGCAAATCGTGTAGACGATAAGCAAGTGGGAGAGAAAAGGAGTTATCGTATAGCTAAGTGCTTATCGTTTAGAAGAAGCTACACAATCGTGTAGGTTTTACTTAGCAATTGTTTAGTAAATGGTAGACGATCGTTTAGAAAACACGGCACGCTATTCGATCGTTTAGGTGCAATGTGTGCGATTGTTTAGGCGCTGAGCGGCTATCGTATAAGCTCTCAAACTATGCAATCGTTATGTTTCCACACTGATGCCAATTTTTTCGAACCTTTGCAAAATGAAACAAATTTTCATTTTATTCATCGATTACCATACCCGAATGCAGCTGCTCCTATTAACACACGTTCAAGAGAATTTTTAGGCCAATTATCATAGAATTAACCAATTTAATAATTAATGAATATAATCATATTATATTCTTACCCTATAGTTTGATATCACATATCTACTATAGTAATTTCTCCTCTACTTGATATAAATCATATTTATATCTAATTTCCTCGAAAATAATGTATCTCATATATTTAGCTAATTATATCATATATAATTAACCAGTCCAATTATATCATATATAATCGAATTTCCTCTTGTCAATTTGAACATTTCAAATTAACCCAAACACTGATTCTCGACTTTATCCAAGCTACACAGGGACCTAATGGACTTGTGGCTCGAAGCTCCAATGGTACGTGATTAGCTTACTAAACTCTTTAGCCATGAGATCCACCATCTGTTAACTGCAGGTATTCGACTAAAGACCAATAGCTGAACTCTTCTTACCACAGATATATTTCTGTGTCCATCGGATATAACCAATCATGAGTACGATAACCCTTCACAAATGCTCGTAAGTACAGCTGGGCCAATTTATCGTTTTGCCCCTGTAGTTACATCTCACTTCTTAAGTACCACTGATTCCTCTAATTAACAATACAACATAGTCCAACTATGTGTGAACACCTCTCAGGCGAAGAGAAGGTGTGTGGTGTCACATCGTTCAAGCCCCAGAATCAGGCCCTTAAGGGAGCTATTTATCTACTTACTCCTACCTCGGAAAAGGAGTGAATTCCATCTTGTGTAGCTGAGTTCCCAGCTCTCAAATCAGACGAATCCCCAAAATGGTAAGTTTGAATTGGCGACCTAGCCACTAGCACCCATACAAATTAAAGGACCACCCTCAATGGCAGGGGTTCCCAACTCACTCAGGATTGAGGTCATGTTACCTATGGTCATCCTAATGAAGTGAAGTCTCTGTCATGAACGGTAACGAGACGTTAGCACTTCGTGGTTAGGTCTTATAAAAACTCTTTGTATAGGACGCCCCCGCTCGCATGTCCCCTACACGAATGATCAGGATCAAACCATCTGTGACAAGTCACAACACTTGTGACCATTCCACAAAGCGAGCCGCATCTGTAGCGTTACATGATAAGGTTTCCCTCCTATATCCATATACTATAGACCATTTTGGTTATCACTCAAGACATGATCCACTTGTATGTCACCACATACAAGCTTAAGTTACATACAAATAACCAGAGATTTTATGTTTATTGGTTTGTGGTAAAATAAATAAAACATACAACTGAGCAAAAAACAAGATGTGAAGTAAATATCATATATTATACAACACAAGCGTTCGTACAAACGGGTTACAAATTACAGGACATGAGACTTTAGGGTATCAACCCCAACAATCTCCCACTTGTCCTAAAGCAAAGTGAGGTATACATAAAACCACTACAAAACAATAAACTAGGGCATAAAAGCCCAATACAAAAAATCTCCCACTTGCCCTTGTCCAGCCATGGGCGATCCTGTAGACCCATGCTCCGTAGTTTACTCTCAAACACTATAGTTGTGAGAAGCCTTCGTAAACGGGTCACCAACATTGTGCTTCAAAGCGAGCTTTGTGACGATCACGTCCCCTCGATGCACTATCTCGCGGATCAGATGATACTTTCGCTCTATATGTTTGCCGCACCTGTGATTTCTCGGCTCCTTGGAGTTCGCCACTGCCCCATTATTATCACAATATAGGGTAATGGGCCTAGACATATCTGGAACAAATTCAAGTTTTGTCAACAACTTCCTAAGCCAGATGGCTTCCTTAGCAGCTTCGCAAACCGCTACGTACTCTACCTCCATAGTGGAATCGGCCACGCATATGGATGCGTATATCAAACTCCGCCTCTACGTACAACACTAACAAGACTACTGAAGTGTTGATGATCTTCTTGTAGACACTAGGTTTATCAACGTTTTGGTCAAAGCCATACGATTTGATCGCAGTATCAAACCGTATGTTCCAAGATCGAGACGCTTGTTTCATCCCATAAATGGATCGATTCAGCTTACAAATCTTTTACTCTTGACCTTGGGCTATGAATCCCTCAGATTGCACCATGTAAATGGTCTCCTCAAGATTTCCATTCAGAAAGGCCATCTTGACGCCCATTTGCCAGATCTCATAATTCTAATAAGTTGCAATGGACAAAAGGATGCACATCGACTTTAACATGGCAACAGGCGAGAAAGTCTCATAATAGTAGATAAGTAGATAAATTGCTCCCTTAAGGGCTAATTCTGGGTCTTGAACATAGTGGCCACACCCTCTCTTTGGAGGAGAGAACTCAGTCATAGTAAGACTACGACTTATTGTTCATTAGAATAATCAGTGGTACTTAAGGAGTTAGATGTAACTATAGGGACAAAACGGTAAATTGGCCTAGCTGTACTTACGAGCAATTTGTGAAGGGTCATCTCACTATTGATTGGTTATATGGACACAAAAATATATCGATATTGCAAAGAGTGCAGCTATCAGTCTTTAGTAGAGTGACCAACAATTAACGGATGGTAGATCTCGTGACTAAAGAGTTTAGTCATTTATTCACGTACCGTTGGAGCTTCATGCTACAGGTCCATTAGGTCTCCTTGGTAGCTCAATGGATTCAAGTTGAGAATAAGTTTTTGGGTTAGTTTGAAGTGTTCAAATTAACAAGAGATAATTTTATTATATATGATATAATTAAATTGGTTCAATTATATGTGATATAATTGATTTGATGTATTAGATATATTAATTGAAGGAATTGATATAAATATGATTTATATTAAACAAAGGAGAAAAGAACTATGGTTTAAATATTACATATGATGTGATATTAAAACTATAGGTTATAAATATAATATGATAAGTTAGTTATTGTATTTATTTATAATAAAAAAATTATGAGATAATTTTTTGGTTGGTTATTTATTAACTGTGCAAGTGCGAGGTTTATTTCAGTTTTGAATAACTGAAGGATAAAATGAAAAAAAAATCATTTTATGAACAATCGTTTCATTAATTGCTTCACTAATCGTTTACTCACGAGAGAGTACATGATAGCCCTCACGAGAGACTAAGCGATTGAGCGAGATTTGCTAAATGATCGTGTAAACGATCTAGCGAGAGACTAAACGACCGTGTAAACGATTGAGCGAGATTTTCTAGACGATCGTGTAAACGATTGAGCAAGAGACTAAATGAACGAGCGAGATTTGCTAGACGATTGCTCACGAGAGCGAGAGATTTCCAGAAGAATAAGTTCTTCAAAGTATGTCTTTCAATTCCTGTTGTATTTAGTTAAGATAGCATGCTGTAATTTTTCTTTATAATGCATAACTATTCTTGTATGCTTGTGAATGCATTTATTCTTGCACAATGGAATTAGAAAGATCTTGCTTCCGCTCATGGAGATCTCTGTTTAGATTTCCTTCAAGAGGGTAGGTGATTGATAAAACTAACACGCAATGGAAGAAATTATAATCAATAAGCACTACAATTACATTTAATTTGAGTTTGTAAAGCATGCTAAAGAAGTTTTGCGGAAAAGAGCTATTCATGTAAATAAATATTAAATATTTTAAATTCTCCATTTTTTATTTTCAACAAAAAATTAAACGTATTAATTATATCGAATATAATTAACCAAACCCTAAATTGAATTTGAACACTTCAAATTCAAAACCGTAATTTCAAATTTGAACAATTCAAATTTATTCAGTTCATTATTCCATGATATATTTTACGAGCTAGTAGAGGGACCTTATGAATCTATAGATCATGAGCTTCAACGATTTGAGATTAATTGGGTAAACTCTTTAGACTGAATTTAATCAATGTTCGTTAACTACCGAGACGCACCACTATAGCTCGATAGTTGCACTTTTCTCACTGTAGATATATTTCTTTCCATTTTAACCATAATCAGTAAGTCAATCCTTCACAGGTCATCCGTATTTACAGCTAAGTCAAAAATATCGTTTTACCCCTATAAATACATCTCTCTCCTTAAGCTGCCACTGATCCTCTATTGATCAATTTGGTTTATAGTCCAACTTATAAACCATAACCCTTTCGATCATGAGAGGGTGGGGCCCATTATTCAAGACCAGAAATCAGTGCTTAACAGAACAACCTATCTGCTAACCCTAAGTCGGGTTGGAGTGAATTCCATCTTACAGAGCTATGTCCCCTGCTATCTATCCGATCTTATCCCCATAATGGGAGGCTTATTGAGCAGTGCTATTGGACTACTCTCACCTATGCAGATCAAAGGATAATCCCGAATAAACATGAATTCATAGTTAGTTCAGGATTAAGATCGAGTTACCCTAGGTCATTGAATTTTTAAATAGTCAGTTTTAATATTAAACGGTCGTTATAAAGAAAAGTGACAATTTCGAGGTCCGATCTTATGTAAACTCATTGCATAGGACGCCCCTACTCACTTGTCTCCACATGAATGATTTTGTGGTCATATCATTTGCATCAATATACAAAATGGGCCGCATTCTATAATGTCATCAGGATGAGGTGCCCAATCTCATCCATATATTTATAGACCATTTTAGCTATATACTAAAACTTGATCATCTTTTATATTGTCACATAAAGTCAAAATATTCATATTATAGCCATGGATTCGTTTATTGAATTTTTATAATAGAATACAATATCAATAACAATTTATTGAATAAAATACTCAATAATACTTTTATTGATAAATAAAATATGTTTAACAATATTTACAAACGGTGAGTTTAGGACATTCGCAACAGTAGGGTGCGGCGTTCGGGTTGGGATGCGTGGATGAGGACTGGGCGACGATGAGAGGGCAGGGCGCACGTCGTTTGGGGCTAGGATGCACAAAGGAAGGCTGGACAACCGTCGTCAGGGGCTGTACAGTGTCGTCGGAGGCTGGACAAAGGCTTGACCGTAAAAGGCAAAGAAGTTTTAGGAGAAAGATTGCTGAAAAGTTAGAAGATTGAAGAAGTGGAAAAGAAAGAACAAAATAGGGTTTTAAACTTACCTTTCCCGACCCTATATATGGCATATGGCAAAGTGTTTTCTGCCAACACCACAGAAGAGAGCGTCGGGAGATCTTGACAACAAAAAGATTGGGCAAAACGCAAATAGCGTTGGGAAAAGGCGGGATGTCCCGACGCTATTCCTTCAAAAATTTTCCCCATCAAAAAAATATTTTCCCCCTAAACCTCTCTCAACGGCATATATGCATCAGGATAGTGACCTCTCTCGATACCACTTTTTATGACGTCGGCAGATTTTTTTTTTGCGACGGTGGAAATGGCTTTGGGATTTGTAGCTTCTTCTGACGAAATTTTAAACGTCGAGAAAGCAGAAGCTAAATTTTGGGTAGTGATAGAAATTAGTAAACCCTAAAATTGTTGAAACGAAAACGTTGGCATTTGCAAATATTATGGAGGGATTGAAAATGGGCCATAAAAATACAAAAGGTACATGAAAAGCCTCAACTAAAGACAAAAGAATTGATATAGTCATTTATACATATTGTCACAGTGAAACTGTATTCATTCAACCTTTCTACCAAAGACAAATCTGAGCTAATTAGACCTTCCCTTGTTTTCATGTACACTATGCCATTTGTTACGCATATCCATTTTTGCATTAATTAAATTTAATGTAGGATAAACTTTTCTGTATAAATTTTCATATACACAAATATATATGGAAACAAACAAGACTCTCAACTATTGTTTTTTCTTACAACACAGAAATGAAACAATCAACAATATTCCATCTTTATTTATTAGAAGCATCTTTTTTTCCTTAATCAGGATGTATACAATTCCTTCGTTATAAATAACAACAACAATTACTTGATTAGAATATAATTCAATCTCAGTTCAACCATTCTTACTCTTATATTTCTTTTTTTATTTATTTAATATAATAAATACGGGAATGAGCAATTGAATCTCCAAAAATTTTAGTAGAGAAAAAAAGTGTATGCCAATTCACATTATCTCCATTTTCATATTCGTTGAATTAAAAATATAAGGTTAAATATATATTTTAATCACAAATATTTTGGTAATTAGTTTTTTTCCCCAATTTATATAGCACAACTTTTATTTAAAAAGTTTCCCTATAGTTTCTTATTATATTTTAACACTTTCAATTTATTCATTATCTTTAATGGATGTTAAATTATAAATTTATCTATCTTAATTCAAAGTGTGAATTAACATAAATTCGGAGAAAAAGACATTAGTTTTTTTTAAAAGTTTAAACTCAAATTTTTTACTAATTTCTTTTCTTAGAAGGAAGACACTTTATTAGTGTTGTAGGTAATAAACATACATAAAGGAATAGAGTTAAAAAAAAAAAAAAAAAAAAAAAAAAAAAAAAAAAGAAGCTCTAGTATTTAATTAGAGCAATATCTTAATATTTAGAGTTACAAAAAGCTCTAATATTCTCTCTTAATATACTTTTTTTTCTCCTCTGAAGTTCGATGAATCTTGGTGAAAATCCGTTAGTGTTTCTTGAGTTGCACCCATCTTTATTCGTCCACTTAAATACTTAATCACAAATTATCATGTGGTGAATATCTTTTTTCTCTTTATAATTAAAGGAGATTTACGAAAATAAGTATAGTTTTGGTTGTACTAAAGTATTGTTTGTTTAGTATTAACATTTTGGTACAGATTAAAGGGTAATCCTTGGATGCATCTTAGACGATGTATTATCTTTAGGTATCACACTTTTTTGAGATGCACGAACATTGAATTGAAATATTTAAAAAAGAAAATAGGAAGAATTTTTCACGTACTAAATAATGATTGAACAACTTGATAGGAGGTAGATAGATATGGCCAAGATGCACCTATTTTTTTTCGAGATTAAATTAAAAAATGTTAAAACATAAATTAGTAGATGAAAACAAGGGGGAAACGAGAATTGTTGTAATCTGTGTTAATTCCAATGCATATTTGTTTAATTTATTTATCTATTTATAATAACTCTATACTTCACCAACTCTACAACTATTTGCTATCTGCTTTCTGCTCTCATCCCACTGCACTCACCAAAATTAAAATCCAACATCTCACCTTCTAATTCCTTCTACTCAACCTTTGCAACTCCAACAATGGCGGCCACCGAAGATTCCTCACCGGAATTCATATTCCGGTCAAAACTCCCGGAAATCTCCATCCCCACCCACCTCCCCCTGCATACATATCTTTTCGAAAAAGTCTCCGAATTCACAAACCGTCCATGTCTAATCAACGCCACCACTGGCGAAACTTTCACCTACGGCGAAGTTCATGAAACATCTCGCCGAGTGGCCGCCGGCCTCCACAAGTTAGGCATCAGAAAAGGCGACGTCATCATGCTCCTCCTCCAGAACACCCCACAGTTCGTTTTCGCCTTCCTCGGCGCATCCTACCTGGGCGCCGCCGCCACTACGGCGAACCCATTCTTCACGCCGGCGGAAATCACAAAACAAGCGGCGTCATCCAGCATCAAGCTGATCATAACCCAAGCTGCGTTTGCAGAAAAAGTGAAAAAACTCTCTCAGGAAAACAAGGCGATTATTAAAGTAATATTCATCGACGACGACGACGACGACGACCCTCCGCCAGACGGAGGTTATCATTTTTCGTCGTTGACTGATGACGTGGCAAAAGAGGAGGAAATGGAAATGGGAGATGCGAAAGTCAGCCCAGACGACGTCGTTGCGTTGCCTTATTCATCAGGGACCACCGGTCTTCCAAAAGGAGTTATGCTGACTCATAAAGGTTTAGTTGCCATCGTGGCACAACAGGTGGACGGTGAAAATCCACACTTCAATATCCAAAGCGACGACGTCGTTTTATGCGTACTTCCTTTATTTCACATATATTCCCTAAACTCAATCATGATGTGTTCCTTACGAGTGGGTGCTGCAATTTTAATCGTACAAAAATTCGACGTTAATTTACTTCTGGGATTAATTCCTAAATATAAAGTCACCATTGCGCCAATTGTGCCTCCTATTGTACTCGCAATTGTCAAGAGTCCGGCCGTGGACCATTCCGACATGTCGTCATTACGTATCGTCATGTCGGGAGCCGCACCGTTGGGGAAGAATCTTGAAGATGCCTTTAGAACCAAGCTTCCCCATGTCATTCTCGGTCAGGTAATTTTAGATTTTTACTATTTGGTATAGAACTATCAGTCACATTGTAACGAAGAATACGAAATGATTAAAAGGGATATGGAATGACGGAATCGGGGTCAGCGATGACAATGTCGTTAGCGTTTGCAAAAGAGGGGTTCGAGATAAAATCAGGAGGTTGTGGGACGATAATGAGAAATACAGAGATGAAGATTATAAACCCTCAAACAGGAGCATCTCTTCCTAGGAATCAAGCTGGGGAGATATGTATTAAAAGTCTTCAGATAATGAAAGGTACACAATGCATTCTTTTATTTATTTAATTTCTAATTTAATGTGATATGATTGGAATTTATGTCTAAGAAAGATACTTCATTATTTTTATTTTTATTTTTTTATTTTTTATCTTATGTGTGTTGGAAAAATCAAATATTTTAACTTTGAGGTTGATATTAGTAGAATTTTTAGTACAATAAGGATAGGTGGGGAGAGGATTTTAAACTTCTTGTAGCAATCAACCCATTATGTTAGTATATTGTGATATCAATACAATTGATATTCCAATAATATTGATATCGATATCAATATTTTAATCATTGATTTCGAGTGGTCATTAATATTGATGTCAACCTTGTCATATTTTAATATTTTAATATAGGTTGAAACTTGACATCAACTTTATCTTAAATTCTAAATGTTTTTTTTCTTAATTATTTTTTATTTTACTTTTATATTTTAGTTCAATTCATTTGATCAATTTTCTTTCTGAATTTAAAATTTCATTGGATATACTAAAGTAAGTATAACTTAGTGGTAATTGACATGTATATTTTTTCTTAAGGTGTCAAATGTTTGAAATCTCCATATTCTTAATCGTTGTATTACAATATGTATATATATCATTGGATGCTACTTTAGTGTGTGTATATATATAGGCAAATAGATAAATAGGAAAATTTATGCAAACTTACCCTTGAGAATGCCAAATTTTATTGTACACCCACATTTTTTCGAATACATTAACTAATAAAAAAAGGATTTATCGAAACACTTAGGGGGCATCTTGGGAAAAATGTTGGTTATTATAAATTTAGGTTATTATAGTTGGATTATAATAGTTTATGTTAGCAGTGTAGATTATTTTAGGTTGAGTTAGAATAGTATGTGTTTGAGATATACACTATTTCAGTTTAAGAAGGAAATAGTAAACATTGTATCAAAGAATTAAAAAATGATAAATGTAACATAGTAAAAACTATAGTAAATATGGATTTAAAAATAGTGTTGATCGTTGCTAATTGAAAAATACAAAATAGTATCTACTATAATAAGAGGTGGTTAATCTTATGATAGTTCTTGCCGCAAACACATTCTTAATAAATAAACTAAATTTATTGGTGTAATAGTAGGAAACCTACCACTTTTAAGTTAGTGATGGATCAAATTAGAAGTTAATAGGTATAAGCGAGTTCCATTTAGATCAAGGGTGGTTTGCCATTTTCAAATTATTATTATTATTTGACTTTATTTAAACATGAATTTTGTTTGTGAATTTTCTTTTCACATTCACATCTTTAAAACATTTTGGTCTACTTTTTATTATAGTTCATGTTTTTTATTGATGTAAATATATACTATGAGTAAACTTGACGTATATGCTATTTAGTTAATAAGTTACATCACACATTTTATCTTTTAAATATAGAAATTAACCTGAAAATAATTTAAAAAAACTTGTGACGAAGATTTGGACAAATACTATGGTTGTATACTTCAACCTCTTAATTAATAATTGGTCAATTCATATATAAATTAAATATCTATGATACGCATATCAAAAGTACATCAATTAAATTAAAAATCGGTAGAAATAGAAATTAAAACTAGCATTTGGGTTAAAGTACTAGAAATATTTTGGTGAACAAAATAGGTTTTTATAATTAAAAAAAATTAGTTGAGAAATTAGTAGAATATGTTCATTAGTCCAATTTCATAATTCTTAATTTTTTTTAAAACTACGTTAACTCTTGTTTTTTTTAGTATAACAAGTAGAGTAGGAAAATGTTAACCTCTAACTCTAAGAAAGCAACAACATGTAAGTGATATTCTCGTTTGGATTATATTAATATTTTTTTACTACAATAATTAGGAACGATAAATACATATTAATTATCATTGAGTAAAACTCACTTTAATTTGTATTAACATTAATCCATTACCATTCACGGATGCATTGAAATAGTGAATATAAACAAAATATCTATTACCTTAATTGAAGTGAGTGTTCATTCCGAAACCCCTACAAAGGGGAAATCAAATTTTTACGAATAAAAGATTTAAATAATTAACATTTAACGGTGGAGTGTTGACAGCTGATGTCACTAATTATTGTCCTAATGAATGGTCGCCTGTCCGTTCCGAAATAAAAGAGCCAGGAGACGTCATTTAATTTGTTTTGATATGGAAGTACCAATTTGGGCCCAGCCCAGAGTTATTGGGCCTAATTGGGTTATTCCCAAGACTAAACCAAGCCCGATAAAATCGAGAGAGTCCATTACATTACTGTGTTGTGTGTTGCGTAAGTTTTGGTTGGTTCAACTGAACAGGATACCTCAACGATGAAGAGGCGACGAAGGGCATAATCGATAAAGACGGATGGCTGCACACTGGCGACGTTGGTTTTGTCGACGACGACGACGAGGTCTTTATCGTCGATCGTCTCAAGGAACTGATCAAATATAAAGGCTTCCAGGTCGCGCCGGCGGAGTTGGAAGCCCTGCTTATATCCCACGGCCACATCGCCGACGCCGCGGTTATACCGTACGTCAGCCTTCTCTGTTAGATTCCTTCACCCACTCTATTTTTAAATTAATTGTGCGTTTTCTTTTACACTAATTTGGTGACATTTCAGTATGAAAGATGAAGTTGCTGGAGAGGTTCCGGTTGCGTTCATTGCCCGATCCGATGGTACCAACATTACTGAGGATGAAATTAAGCAATACATCTCCAAACAGGTAAAACCTCCAATTTTGGCATTTATTTCAAGCTTTCGTGTCTGAAATCTTATTAGCTTTTGTTTATTGATGGAGATTTTAGAATCGCTTTCACGGTAAAATGAGGTAACTTTCCTTTTATGATATAACTCATCGTAGGCCCGTCTATAATTTCTTAACCTTTCACCATGTCTGTGCCTACCTTGACAAGTTGTGTCTATTTGATCAATACGCTTTACATAATTCTAACAACTGGTTGAACTTTTAATTCTGTGATTGATTTTAAGTTTTTATGCATAACATCGAAGGCTTAGAGATGGATGGCAAACATCAGAAATTTGTCTTTTTTATCTTTCAAAGTTCAAAAGCCTAATAAAACCAAACTTAATAGTTTAATAATCTTGATTGAAATCTGGGAGATCTAATGCATGCATGGATTGTAACTATTGAGGATGTGGGATGCAGGTTGTGTTTTATAAGAGGATTAATCGTGTCTTCTTCGTGGATTCCATTCCTAAAAGTCCTTCTGGCAAAATCTTGCGGAGACAACTTAGAGCTTTGCTCGCAGCCAGTATTCCTAATTAGACACCAAACCCTACATCTCCCAATAATAATCCAACTCTCTCTCTCTCTCTCTCAGATGTGTGTATGTAAATTTAGATAGAAGGATCTTCTTTGTGGATTATGTTTATGAATGGAAGCCGTTCTCTAGTTAAAAAAAAAAAAAAAAAAAAAAAAGGAACAACTAGTTTTCAAACTATATATATGTACCCGACAGCTAGTTTATGAAGAACTTTGATCCAAGTTTTGATTTTTGTTAACTGAGTAAGACATATGTTGTTGATTAAGAGATTAGAAATTTTGTATTATTGAACTATTTGGCAATACACCCATATGTTAGTTCTAATGGATAAACAAAAGATGGAGCCTCATTGATGGATAAGAGCCTGCATAGTGACGGCTGAGAGTGCTTTTCCTTTTCCAGAACATTGTTTAGTGACGGCTGAGAGTGCTTTTCCTTTTCATATCTTATCGTAGTGGACCAAATGTAAGAAATCAATTGATATCATATGTTAACAAATTGAATTCTTCCCATATATTACTGAAATACAAAATTTAATAAAAAGATGGATATGGTGCATCTGTTTACAATATTATTGCGCCCCCATTCATATCAGAACACGATAGTATTTTGTGAGTAATCGTATTTACATCTCAAATAAGTTAATGCTCTTGTTCATTTTTCTTTTTCTTTCCACGTCACACCCACCCACACCTCTTCCTTTCATTTGTTTGATTGAAATCCAGGTTGTTTGAGACCTTGAGTTTGTTATGGTTTTAATAATGTTTGTATCATAATTGTGTGTTTGGAGTGCATACGATTTAATATGAATTATAGTAGTCAGTATTTGGGGTTTAGACTATTTTAGTCTGGATGGATTATAATTGAGTAGAGATGATGGTTAGAAATAGTAAACACTATGGACAATTGGGATTTTCGAAATAGTTTTACTTTAACCAAGTGTGGGTTATAATAATTGGGAACTTCAACTCTAATAATTTGAGGGTCAAACATTGAATGGATTATAATAGCCTGTTCTCCATCCAAGACACTATTTGAGGGGCCAAATGCGTCTTAAGTATTGAAGGAGCCATCAAAATCTCAAGGGAGGGTCACCACAACTTTAGTGTATCTAAATTTAAAAAGATACTTTTGTAGTTAAAGAAGGAGCATGTTCTAGGATCATGGATATGATCGAGAAAAAGAACTATATATGAAACTCTATCACAGTATTCGTGAGTGGCCATCTTTTTTTATTTTTTTGGATTCATATGCATTATTATTAACTTAGAGATAAATGGAATACACAACTGCAGTAGGAAGTTATGATACCTATAAATCTACTAAGGATGCAACCTTATCCTTCTAAATGTGTGGAGGAGAAAGTGTAATAGTTTCCCCTTTTAGGTGCCATCCAGGAGAGGTAGAAAGAAATGATGGTCTCTGTTCCCCTTGTACTGTTACTGTATGCATAAATGGGTTTGGTACCTCGTTATTTATGATGGCTTTTGGGCGTTAAGGGAATTTATGTAAGAGGAGAGCTTGATTGTCCACTTACATGAACTGAGAATTGAGTGGTGAAAACTCAGCATCCAAAAGTCGACGTGTCGATTTCTGATGTCAATTCGGTGGTTAGCTTTCTTGTCTGCCACAGTTGGAACTCCTGAGAGACCCTTTTTTCCTTTACCCCACTATGCCTTTTGTCATTTCCTGCTTTACTTTCTCTACTTTTCGCCTCAGTTCGCATCCGCAGCAAAGATGATGAGACTGAAACTGAACATGGACGGCCTATATTAATATCATCCATCTTTTCTTTCTATACTTTCATAGCCGTTTTTATGTTTTTTTCCTTCTGCCTTTTCCCACCCAACAGACGTCTATTCTACATTCGAATCTTGATTTTCATAAATCTTGTCAGGATGGATTTGATTTCGAATGATAGTTAGTCTTAATAAGACTGCTTACAGACTAACAATCAAAGCAATTAACTTTTGATTTCCCCTTCAAGAATTCAAAGTTTTCTTTCTCAATTTCTTGGTTGGAATGATGGGTATTGCAATTGTGATACACGTTGTTTAGGTACTGAGATGTAGTATGTGGAAGGATGAGTTCCACAGGTTGAAACAGGGTGGCTGGAAAAGCGGTGTGCTGTTTGAAAGGCACAAAGCAAAGCACATGGAAATGGAGAGATAGATAGGGTAAATACTTTTGGGGGAGTGAATGTGTGAAGCTTTGATTATGATGAGCACACGGGGGAAAATCACTCTTTTGCATGGGCCATGCAGGCTCAGAAATGGGTTGAGAGTTGCAATTGCAAGCGGAATATTATAATTATTGTGCTTTCCATGTTTCGGACAGAAAGAGTCTTTCGTGTAATATCTATTTTTGTATATTTCACTAAATTGTCTAATGATAATTTGTCACATGACAAATTTTTCACACATCTCTTTTGAAAATATTTTAGTTCATTTTTTTATATGTATGTTGAGAGTAGGATACATAAAGATGGACACATCCTTGCTCTTTTGCTTTTAATGTTGCTAAAACATTCAATCCACTCACTTTCGTTATTGGATACCAATTGTATCCATACAACCTCAAAAGGTCGGAGAAAGTGCTGGCATGTGTTAGGGCCTTTGGATGGGGACCCAATATTCCACTCCTCTCTTTAGAGAATCCTAACAACATTGCGATAACCATGGAAAAGAAAAAGTTCGAATTAAACTTTAAGATTGATACTTCATAATCAACTTTGTTCCAAGGCTTTTGAATTTTCGACACCGAGTAATTCCATGGTCACCACCCCAAAAAAGAATAATAATAATAATTTGCAGATATCCTCCAATTTAACGTACAAGAGTTGGATCGTTTACAGACTTCTTGATCGAGGGTATATACATGTCTCAAACGTCGAGTATGAGAAACAGGAAGATGTCCACTACTCTTGTCTCTCAGTTTCCTGTGTTAATTTCTTCCCTAGAATGAGAAACAGAATTAGGGAGAGGGTCCGCCCACTTCATGACTGCCTACATATGATCTCAACTTTTGCAATCTTCCCATGTGATGATCCCTTCAATTCCTCAGTTCAAATTTGCATTCTACTAGCTAGTTAGCAAACCAATATGACACAGCAGTAAATAATCTAGGTTTTGTAGCCATTACTTTTTGAAAGATAAAGGGAACTCAGGTTTTATTGAAACTTTCAATCTAAAAACAATATTATTGTTTTATATATTATATAATACATATATATAATCCTTGCACAGGTTGCAAATCCAGATACTGAAGACGGGTAAGTTAAATGAACTAGTGAGAAGCTTCATTTCACTTTCTCCGAAAGAAGAGAGTTGTAGAGAAACCCCCAAAGTTTTTAATTATCAAAATATAATATACTGATCAGAGGGTGTCTAAAGACTAAATCTTTTAGACTGAATTGAAATTGAGTGACCCGGATCATTGTACTTTGACTCACCCATTTTTAATTTAGAAGCAATGGACGCATTCCATGTATTTATTATCTGAACTCAATTAAGAGAGAAAGTACGAGGAAAAAGTACATAGAACATTTATACACCGTATCTTGAAATTTGATCTGTGTATAACGGTTGGGTGCTCAATAAGTACAAGATCAAGCAGATTTCAGTGAGTCAATTAGTATACTGAGGAAGAGAATTAGTGTTCCATTGCAGGTTGGAGACCAAACTGATGAGAAATTAAACACAACGGTCTCTGATTCAAAGACATTACCGGAAACACCGCCAGAGGTATGAGATTATGATCCCCCAATCATTGTTTAAAAACACATTTAATTATTTATGGTTGTCGCCAATGGATCAAATTACTATGTTATCTGTCTGAAATAAAAACAGAGCTGATTTAATTGCGTCAGACATTCATTAGTTTATAGAATTTGAGTAAAACCCATGTGCTTGGTTCAGTTTTTTTAATTAAAAAATCCACTCATATGGATGAAATGGTTTGAAAATTTAGAGAGAGAAAGATGAAAAAGATTAGCAGCCATTGGTGGCTAAGTTGTCTTGTCTGGTAGTCGATGCATACACTTTTGGGTCCTACGCCTTATTGCATCATTGACGAGATGGAAAGATCCCATGAACACTTTCTGAGGATATGCTATTGATGTGGTGTTTTGTTGGGTCGGGTCTCTTCACTTTTTTTTTTTTTTTTTTTTTTTTTTTTTTTTTTTGAATTAATCAATCAATCAAATATGTTTTTGTTATTTTTATGGTCCAATCATGGCTTGCCACGTGGCCTAGCTACTTCAAGAGTACACTTGTTTATGCCTAAGCCCGAATGACATCGAAATGAAGGGAAGGTAACGTCAAGGTCGCTTCCAGCCTAACATAAAGCATGATCGAGTCGATTTGTCCTTGCTCGGGAGATTTTTGCCTCTTACTGGGTTTGAGCTAACATCTAGATATACTACCTTATAAAATTAGGCAGACACCACATCCTTTCACAAAGGTATATAATCTTAATATAATTCACCTTGTTATCCAGTTTCAACGTTATATTAACTTAAACTTTAAAGTTCAAGTAAGTATGCATCACACTAGTCTGGTAGATAACCGAGAAGTATTCAATACAAACACTATGCCAACTATTTCCTTCGCCAACATAGAAATACGACTTTCGAAATTGGTCTAATCTCTTCATCAGTATTACATATTTTATGTTAACTGAATTATGTTCATGTTGACAGAGTAAGAGAGTTGAATTGGTACAATTAACCCATAAAATAAATAATATATGGTATTTGGTGCAAATACTCTAATTTCAAAGCTGTAACCAAAGAAAAATAGGCGTAATGGTTGATTAGGATAGGGTGTCATAAAGGTCGGAGAAAATTGCGACTAATTTAGGTAGGGTGTGGGATATCTCCTTTTGTTGGTTTCGCATTTGCATGGCCAATTTGCTTTCAACTAATTAGTTGAAATTAATAAAATTGAATGATAATATGGGTGTGTTAGCATATAATAAAGGAATCATGGACATTGAATTCATTATTTTCTTATTTGAGATTGACAAGAGTTCAATTTGACAAATTCTTTTAAATTTAATATTCAGTGTCCCAAATAATGTAATCTCCCTCACTATATAGTTTCTACGTAAAAAACTTTCTCATTAAAGTAGTGGAAAAGATGAAATTAAAGGGTATCTGGTTAAAGAAAATTTCAAGCTTAAATACATTTGAAGGAGTAGTCAAAGATTTAGCTGCTTGTGTTTAATACTTATCCTAATTTTCTTTAGCCAGATCTATTTTTTTTTAATTAATTTAAAGAAAAGTAAGGAATCTTTGGAATAAAATTTAATTGATGGATGATAGTTTTTCTCTCTCTTTTTTTTTTTTGACAATACGTGGATGCAGGAGTTGAATATCTCACTTTGAAATTGATAATACAAACAATACTTATCAAAAGAGAAAAAAAATGAAAAAAATGAAAAAAAAAGTATTTGTCCTTAAATGTTTAGTGGTTGCTAATCAATTCTAAAGTACAAATTAAATATATGGGTGATTGGAAAACGTACTTTAATTAGACTGCTGAATATTTTAAAGTGGTGTCTATAAATATATATATCCACGTGGCAAAATGTTAGAAGTGGCCGTAATCAGTGGTTTAATTAATGAGGAGTGTGGGGAGGCCGGCCGGTTCAGTGAACCAAAGGACAAATATTTAGGTTTGAATAAAGATATATATTATTGAATTATTTGATAAAAGAAAGTGAAAATGGGGAGAAACTGAGAAATGTGTAAAGATGTTGGATGTCTGGTCTAGTCAAGATGGTTTATCTTGTTAATCATTTATTTCTTTAATTAGAAGTTGGATCCACACAATTTCCTAATCTCTCAAGTCCTTCATGATTAGGGTGTGAAACAAACGGTAGGTTTTAAACAATTTTGTGGACTAATTTTAAATATGATGATTTATTTCACCTTACCCAAATTCTCTATACTTTTAACATCAACCTATATGTAGCTAGCTAGAGATCATAATTTTTTTTTAATTATAATTTTAGTCTAAAAGACACTAATATTTGTTTGGATTAACTTTCTAAATGTTTAAAAAAATATATATTTTTTCACTTTAAAATACTTTGAAAATTTATCCAAACATACCTTAAATATAAGACATGAATTTATAAGAGTGAATTTTAAATATAAGGATTGATTTCGACTCTAGTGATCTTATTTTTGATCAAGAATTACAAACCCGAAAAGAAATACGATGACGCTTGAGGTTATATTTGGAATATGTCAATTATATGAGGATCTAAGGAAGATATAAGTGAAGGAGAGGAAATTAAGCTGAAGGACCTAATAATATGTGCGCCTCAGTCTCAAAGGCCGAAGCTAAGGCAATCTCCTCTCTTTTGTGGGTCGCAACTTTAACCTACATGATGGAGCCTAAACCAACCTCTTTGAGTCCAAGATAAGATGAATTTTAGGGTTTGTGGTTCAATCTCCTATAAATAAAGGACTATAACACCACGAAAGATAGGAGGTTTTCTCTTAAAAACCTTGTTCTGACTCTTGCTAGAGATGTGGACATTGAAATTTTTGTATGGTAGACATTACACCTGTATTCTACGTGAAAGTTAGGTGCATTTAGTCCTATTTTAAATTTTTACATGAAGAAAATGTATAATAATTGAGGAGAAAAACGTCTGAACACGATGATTATGATAATAGTAAAATACAGAGTTGGGATGTGTTTGTTTATAACATTTTGGCGATACATGTGGGAGTAAGTGGAAAAGGAATGGAAGTAACCATTTTTTTTTGTTTTTTTTAAAAATATTTGTTCATATAAACCGACAACCAATTTGAGTGCTGCCATTAGCGGAGCCGACAACCATTGGATCCCCACTGATTCTATCGAACCCTTTTGTCTGTCTGTGTAATTCCAAAGCCGATCCATTTTTAGTTGCACAAATAGTAACCCCTTTTATTCTCATCATCATATAACCCCATCTCAAATTCTTCATTTTTCTACATAAAACCCACTTCTCTTTTTCCCTTTTTCCTTCAAACCCATCTCTTCAATTTTAATCCTTATTTCTTCATGGAGTTTAAACGCCGCCATCAACAACTCAACCTCGAGCTTCTTCTTGAACCATCGTCATCTTCTTCATCAGCTCCTGTTAGTCCAAATTGTGAGGCTGCTACTGCAAGGGTTTTCTCATGCAACTATTGCAAGAGAAAATTTTATAGCTCACAAGCGTTGGGTGGTCACCAAAATGCTCATAAATTGGAGAGAACTTTGGCCAAGAAAAGCAGAGAGATTAGAGCTTACAAAGGAGATTATGATCACACCAATAATATTATCATGAATAATTCTTCAAGCCATAATTTGTGGAGTGTTGAGACATTTACAACTACTACAACAACAACACCACCACCACCTGATCATCATCTACTCATTGGCCCACGTGGCATTCCGGCTGATCATCATCATCATCATCAAGATGATCATGATCATATTGGCCATCTTGATTTGTCTTTAAGGCTTTGAATTTAATCTCTCTCTACTTCAATTTTTTATTTTACGTTTAAATTTTTATAATTCATATCATTGAAGTCCCCCTAAATTAAAGGAGAGAGTGATGGAATATTGAAGAGAGTATTATTCTATGTTAGTTCCATTGGGTTTCCCTAACGTATTATATGATCATTTGTGGGTTTCATGTATCTTTATATATTCTCCTTCCTTTTAGTTACTTCTGATCTATTTGTATTATATCTACCATTATATATGCTTTATTTATATATATATATATATATATAAAAGGAATAATTATGTATTGACCGGTCAACAAAAAATCTTCTCAGACTACTAGATAAACATGAGTTTAGCTCATTTATCTTTTTAAAGATTGTGGAGTCTCTTGAATTTTCAAAGATGAAAATCTCAACGTGTCTTATCTCTATCAACAAAAAGTATCAATAATATCTTGTGAGACAACATCATTGGAGCAATGACTCTCTAGTTCATGTGGCTTAATCACAACACTTAAAATCTCTTCAAGTATGTTCCCAATGATCAAGCTCTTCTTTGGAGGACATTAATTATTACTATTGCTGCTTCTTGGTGAACGAATAGTTATTTTGTAGTTATGATGCTCTATTATTTCTCTAAATTGAAATGTTTTCCTCTAATATATACAATATCATGAAGCGTATATGGAGTATCATTTTTTTTTTTTAAAAAAAAAAAAAAAAAAATCTACATGTTCCCTCTAGATGATGTGCCTATTTTGGTTTACAATTCTTGAGTCGAATTCTAGTTTCGAATTGAATATCTGTTTGGGTTTCCTCGACTTTGATACCATACTTGATAAACATGGAGTTTCAGCTCATAAACAATTGACAATGAGAGTAGTAACTTATTAATCTTTTTAAGGATTGCAGGGTTTTTTCTCTTTCCCAATGTAAAACCTCTACGACTAACAATTAAGGATGTGTTTAGTTTAACTTTTCAAGTGTTTAATTTTGAAAATAAGTCATTTTAAAAAAAATGAAGTATTTAGCAACTATTGAAAATAATTTTGAAAACACTTTTAAATTGTTTGACAACTATTCAAAATAAATTTCCAAACTTATTTTAAACATTTTTATCAAAAGAGTTTAAATAAAAACGAATTTTTTTAAAAATACTGTTTTCTCTAATCAATCCAAACAAGTCCTAAATTTGTGACAAATAAGGGAGATGGCAAGGAGAGAATTTTATATTCCTTCTTTTGAAAATGATAATTATAAATATTTATACTAATATTTTAGTTATTTTTTAAGGAATTAATTATACCCTCTATCTTGTTTGTATAAGGCTATAAATTTCAGGAATACATCTAGGAATGGACCAATTGAAACAGTTGAATAAAACTAACTATAAGTTAATTGTAAGTTGCATTATGGAGGTTAATTAAAGACATTAACATAGTTTAAGTTTTGATTCATGCTAATTACTTTCTTTTGAGAAAAGATAGGGAGGAGCTAGAGCAAAGTTGATCTCCAATTTAAGGCAAGAGAGAGGAAGTAATTATAATTGCAAAGATTCATGCTAATTTTCATTGCATGCATGCATTATTATATAATTAGGACAAAATAACCATTTTTCATATGTATTTAAAATGAATTAAATTTAAATGATGGCAAGCTAAACAAAAAAAAATGAACACAGCTGAATTCATTTTTTTTTCTTTTCAAATTCTTTTGTCCTATTTCACACTTTCATATAAATAACTATCTGTCTTGGTTTCAAGTCTGAAAATTTCAGAACTTGAATCTTTGCTTTTCATAATAATATATATATATATTGCAGTAATGAGATTATTTTTTCATTTATAGAAGTTTTGTCCATTACATTAAGACTTGAAAGAGAGAGAGGTAAATGAAAGGGAATATAAAAACGTACTCCCTCAAATTTAAAAAAAAAAATTGATGGAAAGTTGTTCTAATTTGCTCTCTGATAAACTCACATGGTTGGTAATTACTTCAATTTCTTCATTTACAATAAAGCTAATTAAAGTGATATAATAAACGACTGACAGATAATATATATATTATATATATATACACGTTCAATTTAATCTTATGAGTTTGTTGATTCTTCAATATTGTTATTAAAGATCAGAGCATTAATGCTCTACTTTTCATTAAAATGCAAGACAAAATCAATAAGGATCATGAAGTTGGATAGATTTCTAGATATGTTTACTAAATGCATGGTTGTTGGATATATTAAAGGATTGAAAACTCAATGAACATAATTTTTTTTTTTTTTAAAAAAACTTTTATATGGTTTCACGTATACTTTGTCATATTACAAATTATCCTTATTTTTTTTTTTAGAATAATTTTAATTTCTTTTATGTGTGATTAGGGTGAGATGCATAAAAACTTAAAATGTTTGACATAAGTTAAAAATATATGATATCTTATGGTATTCTCTATTATATACATTACATATATATGCCTTCTATAGTTTTACTTTTGGTCTCGGGTAAAAAAAAAAGAAGAATGTTTAAAATATATATATATATTAAATTTTATTTGTTTAGCCATCAACTTAAATTTTTGGGTCAATCGGTGATTTAGATAATCCGTATTTTTTTTTAACAAGGTACGCGTAAAGAATCAATAGGTGCACTAAGATATTTCAATTAGGTTGACACATTCTTAACACCCTCATCATATTCCATTTGAGAGAGTAATAAAACAAAAAGAGGAGAGGTAAGAGGATAGTCTTCTAATTTAGAGAGATACCATGATTACAAAATAAAAGTGCTCCAAGAGACTACCATGTATAAGATGTCCCCCAAAGGTGAATAGTAGATCAATCAGAGTTGTAGAAGGTACATTGTTCTTTTCAAGTAAGTATTTCATAGAAGTTGATCAATGTTTTCAAACTCCCTTTAATATTAATTTTATTTTGTTGGGTCTCATCCACAAATAAATGTTAACGTGTTTATATATATATAATATATTATATATATAATATATATTAAATTTACTTTCATTTATCAACTTTCGAGTCAATAATCAATAATTTAATAGTTTCATGTATATCAATAAAGATAAAGTGGATGTGAAACTTTGGATGGGCCAATAAAGCAAATAGTCAAAGCTCTAACTTGTTTCAAGATATACTTCTAAAAAATGGTTTCACAATTAATTTCTATTTTTGATTTGAATTAAAAGTGAAAAACAGGGGCGAAAGGCAAAAAGAATGTTAAGTATTGATGTGGGAAGTTGTAATTTGTTTAGAAAGAAAATAATGTCTATTATAAGCAAAGCACATAACAACTCCAAATGAGAAGATCTTTCCTTTGAGAAACTCAACTAAAAAGCTTTCCCAACTCACAAAGCTCAAGAACAATTGAATTGAATTAGAGGTAACAGAAAGAGAGTTTGATTTTGGACGTAAGTTAATAAAAATGACAAGAGAGGGACCCAAAATGTTCTAATTAGAGTTGCCTGATGTTGCTACCAACCATTAAAATCCGCCTTCTCCAAAGCTACATTTTCTCCAAGCTTAGCTTTGTCAAAATCTTAATGTAAGTTTCTAACAACCTATCTGTGGTTTTGTTTCCTTGTGTTTAATAACCGATCTAAGTATTAATACTCTCATTTTCTTCAAACTCATCTCAATAACACAAAATTTAAAACTTTGACCTTCATTGATTCTTATCACTAAAGTTATTTAATAATAATACAATCTTTCTAGAAATTAATCTCTCTCTTTTCCATTCAATTTATGATGCCATTCCAAATATGTAGCTAGGAAACACCTATTACTAATTACTTTTCTCAACTAGAAAGGTCCTACCACACATTTTATTCGAAACTTGTTGGCGCTTGAATCTCAATATGTGTTGAGCTTTTTTGCAAACCTCTTGTGGAGTTGACCTCTAACCTGCTTCTCCATAATTTAGTTTCAAGTTTATTGAAATAATAAGCTTGATTATTGGGCTTAGAATTATTTGGGCCTAGTCCAAAAAAAAGTGCAATTTCTTGAAAAATTAGTGATTAGAATATTCAAGATAGTTACTCGTAGGAGATATTTAAAGTATAGTATAGAAGCATCTAGAAAATATGAGAAAGAAGTATAATTGTAGAGATTATTCTAGAGAGACATTTGTAACTATTAGATCATGAGTGTGTTGGCAAAATCCTAATTATAGATTTTGGGGTGCCAACTAGTACAAATAGGAGAGATGTCTTACCATTTGTATTAAGTTAAAAAAAAAAAAAAATAGAAGTGATCAATATACTAGTAGCCTATTTCTTAAAACTCCCTTTCAAATTTCCTACAACCTCCAAAATTTCTTTCTAACAAAGATACTCCAATATACCTTGTGTAAGAGATCATCCTCTCACTAATGTAGTGCCGAGCCTACTACACTCTTATGCTTAAATTAGTACAATGAATGACTAATTCAACTAAGCACAAAATTTCTTTCTAATAGAGATACTCCAATCTGTCTTGTGTAAGAGTTCATCCTCACACCAGTGTGGTGCCGAACCTACTGCATTCTTATGCTTAAGTTAGTACAATAAGTGACTAATTCAACTAAGCACAAAAGAAGTAAGGTCAAGTCTCTCATTTGGAGATGACTCACTCTCCTCTTTGGAAAGGTCGAGGCTATTTATGAGTTGTAATCTGATACATGCCTCCGATTATGTGTAACGACGACGGTGTTAGGGACGTTTCTGACACTCGAGATTGCAGGATACCAGTCCACACCCAAATCGATTATTTTTTTATTGGTATATATCCATCAACTAGTCTAGACGACCCAAACCTTGAGCTATATTGACATTTTCCCTTTAGGATGCACTCTTCTATGCCTTCTTTCGGTACTATGGCTTAGACTCGCTCAAATCTTTGGGACTTTCCTTAGACAACCGTTAATAAAAGTCAAGATTGAGAAAATAAAAATAAAAATAATGGAAAAAAGGCTCGGGCACAAAAATAGCTAGTTTTAGACGGTTGAATATCAAAAATACCTAAAATAAAGATTCATTGTAAAAATCTTTAAACCTACATTTTTGGGAAATTTGCTAGTTTTCACAAGATAAAACTACCCCTCCCTCAAGATTTTGGTTTTTAGAAAACATCTAACCAACTAACTCAATCCCTATAATTAAGGCCACCTACAAAATAAACTATAACCAAATATAAAAATACATGTGAACAAACCTAATAATGTCATAAATGTTCGTGTTTTAGTGTATATATAAGAACCCTAACTAATATAGAATGTACCATTTTTGTGGATAGGTATTGAATAACTCAAAATAATGATAAGTTGAATGAAAACTTTAAATCTTGATACAACTACCTTGTATAACCTCATAAAATGCAAAACCCTTACTTATTAGTTATCGTAAAATATTTAAACCTATTATATATACAAACTTCTCTTGTGCAATGTAAATCTCAGGATAACTTGTTATAAATATATCTTTGTGGCATATAAACAATCGAAGAACACAAAGTAAACAAATATACACAAATTTTTCAATGAATTAGGTGGAAAAAGTGGAAAGCTCCTATGACTAGGTACATCACTAAAGATACAATATAATATAAGTGTAAGTAAATACCCTTACCTCCACCCCCATGGAATGTTAAACACATATATAACTAAGTACATCTAAGGATCCATATAATGTCACTACAAGAAAAAAGCCACTTTCAGTGGCATTGCTAAAGGTGAAAAAATGCCAATAAAAGTATTAGCAACATCGAGACACATTTCACTATGAATATCACTGTAGTCGCATAGCTACAAGATTCATTGACATTCCCTGCACGTCGCTAAAAGACAACTTTTACTGACGTGTATGCATTACTAAGAACTCACTTTTAGCAACACGTTATTTGTCGCTATTTATCCTATATAATGACGTTGCAAATTTGTAACTGAAAGTTAAGTTTTAGTAACATACAAGACTATTGTTAAAAGTGGATCAATGATCATTGCAAGTATCTTTTGCAACATATGTAAACATCAGTAAAATTATTTCATTAATTAAAAATAATATTTAATTTAATATATAAATCTGTTATCACTAGCACAAAATTAGGCTAGAATGTCAGTCGAAAGATGCTATTATAGGGGTATTGACTGACATCGAAGAAGGGTAATTAAAAATATTTATATGGATATAATAAAAATAATATGATATTTGTATACACAACTTAACTCTCAACAAACATAACAACTAACTAATTCACTTCAACAAAAGTAATATAATTGTTCGTCCCTCCACAAGCTATATTCAACTTACAAAGATAAACGAAATTGGCAACTATAATAAGTACAAGACTTAAAACCTTAAAATTACTTGTTGACCCTAAATAATTGACTTCCTGAGCTTCATGAAGTCTCATCGTTAATTTCATCACACCCACTTGAACTCAAGTGTCTTCTTATCCTGAATGTTTTCAATATAACTTCATCAGACTTTGATCTTATTTTAGAATTAACAAGCACTCAAGATCAACATAATAATTCTAGAGAGATCTTAACTTGATAACTTGAAAATAGAAACTATAATTAATTCTAGAAAGATGAACACAAACGTACGAAATTGAAATCCATCAAATACCAGCTCTTCTTTAAAAAAAAAAAATCTTCCTCGTTAACCAATTCTTGCTAAGTACTAAGAGAAAATGATGTTAAACACCAATTTTATTCTCTGATAGAAACATATAGTATGTAACAAACTAGATGCCAACAAATGTAAGGTTGCATCCATAATTATGTGTACAATACATTTTCAAGTTGAGCTATCCTTGATCATGAAAACAAGCACTACTACAAAAACAACATTACTTGACGCTTGCAATTTAGAAATACTTGACATTTTTATGAAAAAATGTCAAGTAATATGTAAAAAATTCAAAAATAATGAAAAAGGCGGAGGATTTGCGATTTTTTTTGGATTTTTTTCACGCTGATTAAGTACTTGTAGTTAAAAACCATCAAGTTTAATTTTGTTTTCTTGCCATTTTTAAAAAGTCAAGTATAACTAATTTTCTTAAAAACTAAAAAGTCCCCGTGCACGATTTTGGCTTCCATTGTATATGGAAAGAAAATCAATCAACACCCGTGCTTTTCGCTTCATCGTCGTCCATCATCTTCGAAGTTCTTCCCAAAATTTAGGGTTTGACGCTTGCAATCGATGGTTCCACGCTGCATCGATGACAATACCGATGCAAACCCCTATAAGTTCAATTCACACTTTTCGATTCTTCTTGCTTTCTTCTTTCTAAAATGGATAGTGCTCGCTCTGTTGTTTAGGTTTTTTAGCTCTTTGTAATTAATGGTGCTCTCTTTGGCTGATGTTTGTCTCTATTTTCTTGATGGTTTTCTCTCTTTCTCTTCTAGTGTTGGTGTCTGTTTTCTTGGTTGGTCTGGTTTTATTCGGAGATTTTTGGCATTGTTCTTACTCAAATGTGAATCAAATTTTGGCCCTAAAATTTTTGTTTGGTCCTATGTGATGTTTTGTTTGGAGATTTTTAGCATTCTTCTCTAATTTTTACTAGAATGTTTGTTTGGTCCTAAAATGTGTTTAGTTCTTAAAGATAGAATTGATTGGTTTTACAAACTTTGCATTGTTGTTTGTAGATTCACCTTTAACTAGAGTTATGTGTATACTATGTTGAGGACCCATTAACAACTAAAAATTTGATAGAATGTTTAACCCAGAGATACTTATGTAAATGCTTGCATTGAAAATTAATTACTAAGTGACAAATCTCTTTAAACATCTCTAACTTCTATGTGATTTGGTCAGGAAATCTCACTATCTCTGATAGTCATCACCTAGGACATAACTTTGGTCAAAGTTGTCACTTAATTTGTTATCCACACTTTATTTGTGGTAAATTAATTAGTAAGCGATACTTGTAAGTGCCATTTTTTTTAATATAAAGGATATAATTTTATCAAAAGTTAACCATTAGTTGTCATCTTTTCTTACTAGATTTATAATTATGGATAAATCGTAGATGCACAAGAGTAGATTATCCAAAGATTATGAATTGAATGTAGAAAACTTCGTCAATTTTAGATTTTCTAGTACAAATAATGTCTTGATTCATTGTCCTTGTTTGAAATGTGGGAATTGTGAAAACCAAAGTCGCAATGGTATTAGAGATCATTTATACGTCAATGAAATTGATGAAAGTTATAAAATTTGGTTTTCGCATGGTGAATAACTACCTACCTCATCCTTACGTGGGGAATCTTAGCAGTCTGACACCTACATGTATGAAGAGAACGATGTTGGAAGTATAAAAGAAATGGTTGAAACTGCTCATGAGGAATACTCAAAAGACCCAAATAAATTTGAGAAATTGATTAATGATGCTGAAAAACCATTATACGAAGGATGCAAAAAAGTCACCAAATTGTCTACATTTATCAAGTTGCATAACTTAAAAGTTAGATATGAATGGAGTGATATTAGTTTTTCAGAACTACTCAAAACTTTAAAGAAAATTTTGCCTACTACCAATGAGTTCCCAGCATCAATGTATGATGCAAAGAAAACATTAGGTGCACTAGGAATGAATTATGAAAAGATTCATGCATGCCTTAATGATTATTGTTTGTATAGAAAAGAATATGCTAATGTAATTGAATATCCTGAATGTGATGAATCAAGGTGGAAACAAAAGGAAATTCAATTGTATGTGATATAATTGGTGTGATGTATGAGATAGATTATGGAGGATTATTAAGTACCATAAAATAGAAAAATGACTATGGTTTATATGTTTCATATGATTAAATATTAAAACTATATGTTATAAATATAATATGATAAGTTGGTTATCATGTTTATTTATACTATATTAATTATATGATAATTAATTCTTTTTCTCTAATAACTGATTGAGTGAGAGGTTATTGGAAGTTTTGTAGTAACCATGAGATAAAAGAAAAATTGTTTTCCAAATTTAGAGGTTGAATTTCATTCGGGAAATTCTCACAGAAAATAGTTATCAAGTAAAATTGTTTTACTAAGCGATAGTCATTAAGAGTCTAAATGATTGTTTAAGAGTTGACTATACGATAGTTACTCTTTTGATCATTGCTACACGATCTTAGTTGCAAAGTATGCGACAAGCTGTCATTTACTAAACGATCGAGTACATCGTTCATGCGATAGATAGTGTTTCATCTCTCACTTACTCGATCGTCTACTCGATCGCATACCTCCTTTCTTCCTCAATCCAAGATCATACAGAGCCCACAACTCCTGGATTCTCACACCGAGAATACTAAGGTAATACTTGTGAGGGTGTCCTTACTCTGTTCATGAATCGAGTTGGACTTGATTGGTTTTGAGGAGCATCAAGTTGTTCGTGCTATTGATGGTCCGTTCGCTGCATTTGTGTGCTGTTGTTAGACACATTGGAGACTGATCGAGGGATTCTTGAAGAATGGTTCTTCAAAGGTACGCATACTCTATTCTTTGACTCTCTTGTAACATGCTGTAATTTCTATTGATGCATAATCTATTTGTTTTCGGTTAGACTGTAATTGGTTGTATTCATTTGGAATGGAATTTGGAACGTTCCACTTCCCCTATTCACCTAGATCTTGATTCATACAAACACTTTTCGAATGGAGCAATCGAGGTATAATTGACACGAAGTGAAACATGAAACTCGATGTAAACTCTTAGGGATACGAGAACTAAAAACAACATATCGTATATGTTAGTAATCTCCCACTGAAGCATTCTAACAACATATCATATTATTAAATTCCAATGGAGTGTTCTAACAATATATCATATATGTTATTAAACTCCTGCTGAAGTGTTCTAACATTTGTTTGGGTATATTTTTTCTCAGGTTTGTTCTGGCTAATTAAACAACCTAAGTCTTGGTGTTTATCCAAATATAGCGATTATATTTGGATTTAACCTACGATGTCTAGGTGATAAACCAGTTTTAAAACCTTATACTGGTCACATGTGCTCATAAAACCGATTAGCAATGCTAAATTATTCGACCATAATCCCCAGGTAGGGGTGTTCCGTAGAACATCAACTTAAATACCTTCATCCTTAGACATGATTATATACTGGTTGAGTTTATAACCTAAGTTTTATAAGATAATGATCTATTTTAACTATTAAAACAAGTGGTTAACCTACGTGAGCATGCAACTTATCTTTGTTATAGATTTTAAATGTCTAATCCAATTTTATAACTTATAAAACTTTAGACATACTTTGCATCTGTAACATATAT
>NC_052350.1:15485376-15490599 GCF_009727055.1 Benincasa hispida | reverse complement strand
TAAGAGAGAGTGAGAGAATTTCATGATTTAATTTATCACATATATTAAAATAATTAAACCCTAAACATGCATACTATATATTATAACATCTTAGAACATACTTTCAATACATGTAACATGCTTCCTGTGGTAGGATTTTAAAATTTAATGGCATACTATATGCACATTCAAGATTTATTTAATTATAACATACATCACATGCATAAATAATTAAACATAAAACTGAATATGGTTTAGTTTTGGCCTTTTCAAGCAAACTAAAGCCTAAATTATTACATAATTCAACAAAATGAACTCCAAAACCTTTCTAAACAGCATGAGCCGACTCGAACTGGAACCTGAACCGCTCGAACCGGACCTCTAAAGCTTCAAAAGTGGCTAAAACGGACCCCAACTAGTCGAATCAGATCTTCCATACCTGAACCGGTTGGACTACTTCACTTGGACTGTCGTTTCGGATTCGCACGCACGTTCTGGGCTGGGATGAACAACATTGCAATAACTCTTACCCCAATGTTACAATGCCACAGTTCAGATGAGCAGCCTTACAAAACGTTTTAAGGGCAGCGTTGCAATGTTGCCTGCTAATGGCTGCCGCCGCTGGTTTCTGCTGCTGACCTTCTTCACCTTTTTCTTCAATTACATCTAATTTCAACTCTAATGATTCCAATCGAATTGCAGATGCTTAAGCACACATTAAGACCCATCAACCAAGAGCGAATTACAAGAATTACAACATAATTGAAGAGAAATTAATTGCAAAACTCAAAAAAAGCATATCACTTCACCATTTTCATACAACTTATGAAAAACACCCACAAGCTAAAATTAATGCGAATTGAGTGTTTAAATCACGCTTTGATAGCAATTATTGGTTTTTATAAACGTACAGCAAAAGAAAACATAATCATTAAGCACTCTAATTCATCGATTTTAGTTCTAAAATCAATATGCTCATCAAATGAAAAAGTAGTTTTCATATATACTTTGAAGATCTTCTTTTTTTCAATGAAATTCAACTACAATTCTCCCTTCTTCTGGTCAATGAACCACTACTAAAGCTTCCCTACTATCCTCTAGGTTAGGGTTGGTAAAATTCCCCGCGGGGTAGGGAATCCCCAGTTTGACCGGGATGGGGTTAAACCAGGGAATTTTTTTGGGACCCCCCGCCCAAACCCCGAATCCCGATCTCAATCCGAATTAGTAGGGGAATCCCCGTGGGGATCTAATCGGGGAATTTCCCGCAGGGAATTAGTAGGGGAATCCCCACGGGAAACGGAGAATATAGGACCCCGCGGGGACCCTCCCCCTCCCCACCCGGCCCTGTTGCAACCATACTCTAGAAGCCTTAGATTGAAGTTGTGGGACTCAAAACAAGCAAGAATTTAGGAATTGAGAGGAGGAAGAAAACTGTTTTCTGAAAAAATGAAGAAAACCCTTCTTTCACACTCAACTTTAGTAAAATTCAATATTTTTTGCATGCTACAATCCATTCTAAGCTTAGTGTTTTTATGCATGAGTTTCATGCAATTTGAAAGCCTAAAGAAGAACCAGCTCCTCTACTGAATTTGAGCCTGTCAATTGCGAGGTGGAAGGGTGACTAAGATTGTGTGCTTGAATTTTATCAATTTTACAAAATACTAATTCAATAATTAATTTTCTAAATAAAATTAATAATTAATAATTAGTTAAACTGTCACATAACCCGCCCCTAGACTACCTCTGAGCCTAGGAAAGGGCATGAATTGCAGTAGTTGTCAACCTTTTGTTGACACTTACTGCCTAAAAACTCTTGTGGAAATAACTCTGATAGTAATGTACAAATTGAACAATCAACTGATTTAAGTAGGCCCCCATTTTATTACAACATGTAACATTTATACAACTCCAAGACTTAATTACAAATTTACAACAACAACTGTAAAACCCTCGGAAGTGTAATGTGGCACGTGGCAGACCCTTGACCTAGCAACATCTTGAAACTCCTCACCTTTCGCTACCTTGGGGGGGGGGGGGGACATAAAAACATGAAAAACATGAGCTATAAAGCCAGTGAGTGATGCTTTTAGGTAAACAAATAACTTTGTCAAAAGAAATATACTTTTGGAAAGCAATGCAACAGTACACAAGAACATTACCACAAGTTCAATATTGTTTTCTAGCCAAACCGCTGGACAATCCCCAAACTCGACGCTGGTTAAAACAATCAACCCCAGCTTGACCGCTGTTTATCACATAATAAAAACATCCCCAGCTTTACCATTGGTTATCCCTGGCATGGTCCTACATTTTTCCCAATACTTTCACACGTATACTAAGACAACAACAATTCTTGTGGAAACTTTCCCTGGTGCCCTATTTATCCCGCCAATGTGCACATCGACTATTTTTTCCGCTAGCTATGCTTAGGTAACTTGAATATATTTCCGCGTCGGTCGTCACGACTATCATTATCCGCCGACTGAACCGACTATATTTTTCTCACCAAGTACCTTTTTCAAGCATGCTAACTATATATCCTGGGTACAATTTCAGTCTCCAAAAACAAAACATACAAGCAATATCTTAACAAGCATAGTAATCAAAATACATATATCCCTGATCATGCCATTTTTATCCCCTATATGTATTTACCTATATATCAAAATTACATTCAACAATACAACACACACAATAACCACTCACCTTGATTGTTTAGGAACCTTCCTCTTTAGAAGTTCCTTGGTCACCTCGGGCTCCTTTTTGAACCTTACGATCCAGAATTCAACTTAAAGCTCATATTACTTATAGTTTCTAGGCTTTATCTTCGAGATACTTCCTTCTACAAATATGCTTCCTAAATGTCTTAGGAAGCTTACCTCAAAATATTAGCTCAGAAATCCTCGTGGTTTGGCCGGAATCATTAAAAGATGAAGACTGGCTCAGCTTTTCCAACAGCTCGACCCTTCTGTCTTGTCCTCACTTTCTAGCTCGATTCTTTGGAGCTTCTTCTCCGGCAGCCCTACCCTGAAAAACTAGACTCTCCTAGCTTTCAGATGGCTTTGAAATCACTCCAAATGCACGAGTATTCTGGGAGAACTTCTCGTTCCAAATTGATGCTACTTCCTGTCTTTTCTGCCCAATAGGAACTCCCCTCTTGAATCTTCTTGACCAACCTCATGGTCTTGCTACCAACGCATGCGCTTTTCATCAACGCATATCTTCTCCCAGTTAGTCCCCACAAACTCTTCTTTATGTCATTTGAAGAGAATTTTGAGTTCTCATTTGAAGTCTCTGGCTCTATTTATAGGCGTCCAAGATTGCTCCACGACCGACACCTCCTACTTGGCCGCATGTCCAAGTGTCTCTCCTCACACCATCAATGAATTCTTACATCAGCGCAAGCCCAAAGTGTCTTCTTCTCCTTTTCACCAACGCATAGCCTTATCTTTACAATGTTTTCTTATGCATCTACCTAATTTGCTTAAGGTTTAAGAATTCCTTCTAACAAGCCACATGTCCGGATGACGTCCTCCAATACGAGCTCATCCTTCTATATGCATCCACAAACCCTTGGATATTCAATGCATTAGTATGCCATCAGCATATATTAGCCATCAATGCATAGTCTATAATCAACGCATAGTGGGTCCATCAACGTATAGTATGCAATTAACGCATAGCAACCCTGGTTCCCCTTTGTTTCTCCACTAGTTCAGTCGCAGACGATCTTGTAGACCCATGCTCCGTAGGTGACCCTCAAACACTGTAGCTGTGAGAGCCTTCGTAAACGGGTCAGCAACTTTGTGCTCCAAAGAGATCTACGTGACTATCACGTCCCCTCGATGCACTTTCTCGCGGATCAGATGATACTTCCGCTCTTTATGTTTACTGCGCCGGTCACTCCTTGGCTCCTTGGAATTCGCCGCTGACCCACTATTATCACAATAGAGGGCAATGAGCATAGACATATCTGGAACAACTTCCAGGTCTGTCAAGAACTTCCTGAGCCAGATGGCCTTCTTAGCAGTTTCACAAGTTACTACGTACTCCACCTCCATAGTGAAGTCGGCGATGCACCCCTACTTAGTGCTTCACCACACTACAGCTCCTCTGTTAAGAGTGAAGATTCCTTATTTGTCTGAAAGTCAGAATCCGTGAATCCTGTAAGGATCAAATCCTTAGAACCATACACGAGCATGTAATCCCTCGTTCTCCGAAGATACTTGAGGATGTTCTTAACTGCGGTCCAATGACCCTGGCCTAGGTTAGACTGATACCTACTGACTATATCCGCAGCATAGCAGATGTCTGGATGAGTAGAGAGCATCGCGTACATCAAACTGCCCATGACAGATGCATATGGGATCCATCTCATCTCCTCAACCTTTTTGGGCATATTAGGACATATTTCCTTAGACAAAGTGACTTCATGCCTGAACAACAGTAGGCCTCTCTTAGAGTCCTGCATTAAGTACTTGAGCATCATCTTATCATGTACGATGCCTGAGACAAAGCTAGCACTTTGTTCTTACGATCCCGAAAAAACTGGATCCCTAGAATAAACTGAGCCTTTCCCAAATATTTCATTTGGAATTGGGTTGTTAGCCAGTTCTTAACTGCAGTCAGTAGACCTACATCATTCCCAATGAGTAGGATATCATCTACATACAATACTAGGAAGACTACTTAAGCGTTGATGATTTTCTTATAGACACATGGTTCATCAACGTTTTGTTCAAAGCCATACTACTTGATCGTAGCATCAAATTGTATGTTCTAAGATCAAGACGCCTATTTCAGTCCATAAATGGACCGATTCAGTTTGCAAACCTTTTGTTCTTGACCTTGGGCTATGAATCCCTCAGGCTGCACCATATAAATGGTCTCTCAAGATTGCCATTCAAAAAGGCCATCTTGACGTCCATTTGCCATATCTCATAATTATAATAAGCTGTAATGGACAGGAGGATGCGGATCGAATTTAACATGGCAACAGGTGAGAAAGTCACCTGATAGTCGACTCACTCTACTTGGGTATAACCCTTTGCCACAAGTCGAGTCTTGAAGGTCTATACCTTCCCATCAGCACCCCATTTGCACTTATAGATCCATTTACAACCTATTGGCGAACCCCATCGGGATGTTCTACAAGATCTCATACTGAGTTGAAGTACATCTACTCCATCTCTAGATCCATGGCCTTGACCCATTCATCCCGGTCAACATCCTTCATTGCCTTCT
>NC_052350.1:15478607-15485154 GCF_009727055.1 Benincasa hispida | reverse complement strand
TACTATAGCAAGGATTTCTGTGAAACCCAGATAACGAACGGGTGGATTCGCAACCCTCCAACTACGTCGAGGTTCCCTCAACTCTTGAAGTGGAACCGACCTACTGGATGAACTCCTATCAACAACTCTTGTTGATGTTTCAGTAGTTTCATTAGAAAGCTCATGTAACACGATTTTGCTCCATGGACTGTACTCCCTTATATGATCCTACTCCAGTAAAGTAGCATTTATTGAAACAAACACCCTATTTTCCGTCGGATCATAAAAATAACCCCCTCATGTACCTTTGGGGTAGCCTACAAAGAGGCATAACCTCGACCGTGGTTCCATCTTCTTGGGATTAGCCTCAAGCACATGTGCAGGGCAACCCCAAATGCGGAAATGACGTAAACTAGCTTTACGCCCATTCCACAACTCCAGAGTGTTCTTGCAACACTCTTGGAGGGAACACAGTTGAGTATGTACACCACAGTCTCCACTGCGAAACCCAAAAACAAGTTCGGTAAGGAAGCGTAACTCATCATCGAACAAACCATGTCTAACAAGGTTCTATTTCTCCTCTCCGCTACACCATTCTATTGAGGTGTACCCAGCGCTGAGAATTGGGAAATGACTCCATGTTCTATCACATAGTCCTAGAATGCGGAGTCCAAAAACTCTCCACCTCGATCTGATCGAAGTGTTTTAATCCGCCTATCCAATGAATTTTCAACTTCAGCCTTGAACTCTTTGAACTTTTCAAAGGATTCAGACTTCTGTTGCAAAAGATAAACATACCCGTAGCTAGAGTAATCATTAGTAAAACTGATAAAATACTCATAGCCACCCTGGGTTCGCACATTCATAGGACCACAAAGGTCAGAATGTACTAACTCAAGGGGCTCTTTGGCTATAAAACCTTTTCCAGTAAAAGGTCGTTTAGTCATCTTACCCTCAAGGCAAGATTCGCACACAGGTAAAGAATTTTCTTCTAAATCACTTAGAATTCCATTATTCACCAATCTTTCAATCCTACTGAGATTGATGTGCCCTAAATGTAGATGCCAAAGTTGGGCATTTTCTTTTGGAGAAATTCGTTGACGTTTTGATTGAGTTACGACAGTTCTGAATATTTCAGTATTATGAAGGGAATTAATGACTAATGGTCTTAGCACATATAAATTTGATTCTAGATTAGCTGATCAAATAGAGACATCATATTTATGAATAAACGATTTACTCAATTCGAAAGATATAGTGTATTTACATTGCAATAAGCACTTTATAGAAATTAGGTTCCTTTTTAATTCAGGAACAATATATACATCATTTAAATTTAGAAATCTATTCTGTAAAGTCAACTGGATCCCTCCCACTGCCACAACTGAGACGACGTGCCCGGTGCCTACTCACATCGTCATTTCACCAGCCTCCAACTGTCGCCAGGATCTAATCCCCTGAAAAGAAGAACAAACATGGTTAGTAGGGCCTGAATCAATTATCCAGGCAGAATCATCATTCTCCACTAAAACGGTTTCGAGTACTAGTAAATCATATTTACCTTTATCTGCCTTGGGCTTAGGCTTGGCTGCTTTTTTCTTCTTCAGATACCAAGGACAGTTTCTCTTCCAATGTCCATCTTGATTGTAGTGGAAACACTTTCTTTTAGCAACCGGTGGATGCCTCCTCAAGGTGACAGGCGGTGGGTTAGTAGGTACCTTCCCTTTTCCCTTACCACCCTTCTTCTTCTTCCTCGTGGCAGAGTTAGAAGTAGAAGGTGCAGACTTCGTTCCTGAGGTCGAACCTTTATGGAACATCCTTGAGAATAAAGCAACATTTGCCTCACCCTTCAGCCTCTCCTTACTTTTCAGTAAAGATTGGTATGTCTGCAACTCGTTGAAGAGAGTTGTAAGGTTATATTTCACTTTGTTAAGAATCACATTACTAACAAAATGCAAGAAGCTCTCTGGCAACGAATGCAGAATTATGCTAACATGGCTGCCCTCATCGATGGTAGACTCTTTCAACTCTACTACATTGAAGTGGACCATCATGTTTAGCACATGCTCATGAACAGAGGTGCCTTCTTACATTTTGGAGTTGAATATATATTTTAGAGCCTCACGCATAAGCTATTTAGACGGTTGTCCAAACATTCCCCACAGGGACTCCATGATCTCACGAGCTGAGACCATAAGCTCATGCTTCTAGGCCAAGACATCAGAAAGACTTGCCAAGATATAAGCTTGGGCCTTTGCATTCGCCCTTGTCCATCGCTTGTATGCCTCCCGAACATTTCGAGCGAAAGTTGGAGCAGGAATAGGAGGACAAGCCTCCATAAGAGTGAACATGAGATCCTCGATGATTAGGGTCGTCGTGATCATATGTTTCCATGTTGAAAAATTTTCGTCAATCAATTTTTCGGCACTTAACAAAGATAATATGGCTGTAGCCATTTGAAAAATTGCTGAAAATACGAACAAATCTTGATTAGTTTTTGCTAAACCACTTTTAAAACCAATTAATTTTGCAAAACAGTTTCAAGTACCCTAAGTTATAGACTTTTATTTTGCAATGATGCCCCAGTGAGTCAAGACAAATGCCACCGGTGGGGTGATCAGTTGCCTCTTCACTGGGATGAGACATTCTCAACCATTAGGTAGAACCAACTCTTGGAACTGAACCTAACAGNCTGTAACATATATCAGATATTTCATGATTTAATTTATCACATATATTAAAATAATTAAAACCCTAAACATGCATACTATATATTATAACATCTTAGAACATACTTTCAATACATGTAACATGCTTCCTGTGGTAGGATTTTAAATTTACATGGCATACTATATGCACATTCAAGATTTATTTAATTATGACATACATCACATGCATAAATAATTAAACATAAACTGATATGGTTTAGTTTTGGCCTTTTCAAGCAAACTAAAGCCTAAATTATTACATAATTCAACAAAATGAACTCCAAAACCTTTCTAAACAGCATGAGCCGACTCGAACTGGACCTGAACCGCTCGAACCGGACCTCTAAAGCTTCAAAAGTGGCTAAAACGGACCCCAACTAGTCGAATCAGATCTTCCATACCTGAACCGGTTGGACTACTTCACTTGGACTGTCGGTTCGGATTCGCACGCACGTTCTGGGCTGGGATGAACAACATTGCAATACTCTTACCCCAATGTTACAATGCCACAAGTTCAGATGAGCAGCCTTACAACGTTTTAAGGGCAGCGTTGCAATGTTGCCTGCTAATGGCTGCCGCCGCTGGTTTCTGCTGCTGACCTTCTTCACCTTTTTCTTCAATTACATCCTAATTTCAACTCTAATGATTCCAATCGAATTGCAGATGCTTAAGCACACATTAAGACCCATCAACCAAGAGCGAATTACAAGAATTACAACATAATTGAAGAGAAATTAATTGCAAAACTCAAAAAAAGCATATCACTTCACCATTTTCATACAACTTATGAAAAACACCCACAAGCTAAAATTAATGCGAATTGAGTGTTTAAATCACGCTTTGATAGCAATTATTGGTTTTTATAAACGTACAGCAAAAGAAAACATAATCATTAAGCACTCTAATTCATCGATTTTAGTTCTAAAATCAATATGCTCATCAAATGAAAAGTAGGTTTCATATATATCTTTGAAGATCTTCTTCTTCAATGAAATTCAACTACAATTCTCCCTTCTTCTGGTCATGAACCACTACTAAAGCTTCCCTACTATCCTCTAGGTTAGGGTTGGTAAAATTCCCCGCGGGTGGGAATCCCCAGTTTGACCGGGGATGGGGTTTTAAACCAGGGAATTTTTTTGGACCCCGCCCCAACCCCGATCCCGATTTCTCAATCCGATTTAGTAGGGAATCCCCGTGGGGATCTAATCGGGAATTTTCCCGCAGGGAATTAGTAGGGGAATCCCCCACGGGAAAACGGAGAATAGGACCCCGCGGGGACCCTCCCCCTCCCCACCCCGGCCCTGTTGCCAAACCATACTCTAGAAGCCTTAGATTGAGTTGTGGGACTCAAAACAAGCAAGAATTTAGGAATTGAGAGGAGGAAGAAAACTGTTTTTCTGAAAAATGAAGAACCCTTCTTTTCACACTCAAACTTTAGTTAAAATTCAATATTTTGCATGCTACAATCCATTCTAAGCTTAGTGTTTTTATGCATGAGTTTCATGCAATTTGAAAGCCTAAAGAAGAACCAGCTCCTACTTGAATTTGAGCTGTCAATTGCGAGTGGAAAGGGTGACTAAGAATGTGTGCTTGAATTTTATCAATTTTACAAAATACTAATTCAATTAATTAATTTTTTCTAATAAAATTAATAATTAATAATTAGTTAAACTGTCACAACCCGCCCTAGACTACCCTCTTGAGCCCTAGGAAAGGGCAAATGACTGCAGTAGTTGTCAACCCTTTTGTTGACACTTACTGCCTATAAAAACTCTTGTGGAAATAACTCTGATAGTAATGTACAAATTGAACAATCAAAAACTGATTAAGTAGGCCCATTTTATTACAACAATGTAACATTTATACAACTCCAAGACTTAATTACAAATTTACAACAACAACTGTAAAACCCTCGGAAGTGTAACTGTGCACGTGGCAGACCTTGACCCTAGCAACATCTTGAAACTCTCACCTTTCGCTACCTTGGGGGGGGGGGGGGGACATAAAACATGAAAAACATGAGCTATAAAGCCCAGTGAGTGATGCTTTTAGGTAAACAAATAACTTTGTCAAAAGAAATATACTTTTGGAAAGCAATGCACAGTCAACAAGAACATTACCACAAGTTCAATATTGTTTTCTAGCCAAACCGCTGGACAATCCCCAACTCGACCGCTGGTTAAAACAATCAACCCCAGCTTGACCGCTGTTTATCACATAATAAAAACATCCCCAGCTTTACCATTGGTTATCCCTGGCATGGTCCTACATTTTTCCCAATACTTTCACACGTATACTAAGACAACAACAATTCTTGTGGAAACTTTCCCTGGTGCCCTATTATCCCGCCAATGTGCACATCGACTATTTTTCCGCTAGCTATGCTTAGGTAACTTGAATATATTTCCCGTCGGTCGTCACCGACTATCATATCCCGCCGACTGAAGCCGACTATATTTTCTCACCAAGTACCTTTTTCAAGCATGCTAACTATATATCCTGGGTACAATTTCAGTCTCCAAAACAAACATACAAGCAATATCTTAACAAGCATAGTAATCAAATAAACATATATCCCTGATCATGCCAATTTTATCCCCTATATGTATTTACCTATATATCAAAATTACATCAACAATACAACACACAATAACCACTCACCTTGATTGTTTAGGAACCTTCCTCTTTAGAAGTTCCTTGGTCACCTCGGGCTCCTTTTTGAACCTTACGATCCAGATTCAACTTAAAGCTCATATTACTTATAGTTCTAGGCTTTATCTCGAGATACTTCCTTCTACAAATATGCTTCCTAAATGTCTTAGGAAGCTTACCTCAAAATATTAGCTCAGAAATCCTCGTGGTTTGGCCGGAATCATTAAAAGATGAAGACTGGCTCAGCTTTTCCAACAGCTCGACCCTTCTGTCTTGTCCTCACTTTCTAGCTCGATTCTTTGGAGCTTCTTCTCCGGCAGCCCTACCCTGAAAACTAGACTCTCCTAGCTTTCAGATGGCTTTGAAATCACTCCAAATGCACGAGTATTCTGGGAGAACTTCTCGTTCCAAATTGATGCTACTTCCTGTCTTTTCTGCCCAATAGGAACTCCCCTCTTGGAACTTCTTGACCAACTCATGGTCTTGCTACCAACGCATGCGCTCTTTCATCAACGCATAATCTTCTCCCAGTTAGTCCCCACAAACTCTTCTTTATGTCATTTGAAGAGAATTTGAGTTCTCATTTGAAGTCCTTGGCTCTATTTATAGGCGTCCAAGATTGCTCCACGACCGACACCTCCTACTTGGCCGCATGTCCAAGTGTCTCTTCCTCACACCATCAATGAATTCTTACATCAGCGCAAGCCAAAGTGTCTTCTTCTCCTTTCACCAACGCATAGCCCTTATCTTTTACATGTTTTCTTATGCATCTACCTAATTTGCTTAAGGTTTAAGAATTCCTTCTAACAAGCCACATGTCCGGATGACGTCCTCCATACGAGCTCATCCTTCATATGCATCCACAAACCCTTGGATATTCAATGCATAGTATGCCATCAGCATATAGTTAGCCATCAATGCATAGTCTATAATCAACGCATAGTGGGTCATCAACGTATAGTATGCAATTAACGCATAGCAACCCTTGGTTCCCCTTGGTTCTCAACACATCACTATCGCAACCCAACTTACTCAGTCATCGCAAGCCTTAACCATCGCAAGAGCCAACCACCATGTGTCCAACCTAGCCCATCGCATGGCCTATGCCTTAACAGAGTTGTCGTATCCAATGCATCCATTGTGCATGCCATCGTCAACTTCCAACGCATAGCATGGTCGCACGGCATCGACGTATAGGACGGTTGCTT
>NC_052350.1:15396816-15478507 GCF_009727055.1 Benincasa hispida | reverse complement strand
CGTGATATGAGAGGTACGTGACTTTTCTCCTTGAATGCATGTTGATATTCGAGCTTTCATACTTTAGGATTCGCATCTACCTTTTGTTAAACGATATCTCAACTTTTGTTAAATGATCGTGTATTCATTCATAATCAATCATTTAGAGAATCCTAAGAGAGCGTTTAGTATTTTCTAAACAATCAGTTAGAGAAACTTAAATAATTGTATAGATAAATATGTGTGATCATTTAGTTTTGATTACGCGATCATTTAGATAAAGATGTGTGATCGTTTAGTTTTTTGTGTGATCGTTTAGTTCTTTGTTATGCGATCGTTTAATTTTTTTGTTACGTGATCTTTGGTTCTTTGTTATGTGATCATTTAGTTTTTTTTATGTAATCATTTAGTTTTTTGTTATGCGATAGTGTAGTTCTGACTTATGCTTGCCATCAATCTAGAAACGTGCACTATCGATGTATTTGACTACATGCCTAACTATATCGATAGCGACATAATTGATAGTTATCTTCAGTTGGTGGCCAAATCAATACCTTGAATTTTGATTTCCGTCAGATATGACAAACGACATAGAAATTTTAAGTACGGGCCATGGGAAGTGAACAAGTCAAAGACAACATTCCAAGTCTCTTAATTGTGGCATTTTTGTGCTAAGTTTGCATAATATATTGTAACTAGTACAAATAGGAATAGCTTAGAACAGAACAATATGGAATTGTTTAAAAAACAATGTGTTGTGGACTAATCAATATATATATGGTAATCTGTACTTGAATTTCTTGAATTGAATTTGCATTGTATACCTATGTTCAATAGAATAATATTAAAAACAATGTAATAAAAAACATAAAAAAAGAAACATAACTAAACAATCACTCACAAATAACTAAATGACCATCCATAAATAACTAAACAATCGCCCAAAAATAGCTAAACAATCGTCCATAAATAACTAAACGATTGCCCATAAATAACTAAATGATTCTCCATAATAAAGTAAATGATCGTCCACAAACAAGTAAATGACTACCCACAAATAGTAAACGATTTCACACAAATAAGTAAACAATCGCACATAAACAAGTAAATGATTGCCCATAAATTACATATCATCGAGCCTAGTTGGGCCAATGCTAGGTCTTATTAATGTCTATCTGCACATTTTCTTATTATGATCTCCTCGACCACATTGTGTACACCTGTGGATTTGTCATGGCTCCTCTCTAGTAGAAGGTATCCTAACGGTTTGACGTGGACGCTCACTTGGTACCTTTTCTGGTGGTAGAATTTTGAAGTCTTCAAAATCTGATCTTCGACTCCATTCTTATCTATATCTAACAAGGAAGATTGGTTCTGTATAAGTAGCAAGAACACACTCAACTGTAAACCATTTTGCACATAATATTTGAACATTAACATTTCTAAGAGTTGTGGCAGCTAGTGCATGGGAGCAGAGATCTCCATGCAATTGAACTCCATACAAGTACATGCTCATGAACGAAAATCAACCAACCCCTCCCCCCAAATATCCATTATCCACATTGATTATATGCATGTCCACTAAGAAAACACGATATGTTCTAGACATCAGTTCTGATTTCTTAAGAATACCCGTTGCCTAAACAACTGCAATACTTGTGCATGTCATTGCATGTGTACGCCGGACATAGAACCAATCTTGTAACCAATCATGAATATGCTCCTATAGTTTTGTGATTGGTAGTTATCATACATCTTTCAACACTCTATTGAGGCATTTTACTATATTTGTCGTCATCTTGTCATGCCTACAATGGATTTGATAAACCCTTGCCCACTATTATAATCCAATCTCCTTAAGATAGGTCGTCACCCGGGATATTGATAGAGTTTAGCCCAAGACATCTGAAACTCAGACATTTTATAAGCTTTGGCTGCTAGGTAGAAGTGTGGGATTATGTCCTTATTCTTAAATCTATCCATCAAATTATTCTGAATATGGTATATACATAGGGCATGAAATGCATTAGAGAATATATTGGAGACAACCTTTTCAATTGAGATGTGATGATATGATATAATCACTAAATTTAGAATGTCTCTTACTGAAGCCTTCAAATGAGTCATGAACCAAGTCCATGATGCATCGTTCATATAAACTACAATATTGAAGGCAATAGGATATATATTGTTATTGCCATCAATACACGTTGCTATTAACAACATACCTTTGTATTTCTCATACAAGTGGGTCTCATCAACAACGGCTACTAGGCAGATGCAGTTCAAGAAACCCCTAATACACAGACCAAATGCTATGAACACGTACTTAAAGTATTGTTCATCCTCTACTTCAACCTCAAAGATTACACCCGGGTTTGCAAGTTTAAATATCTCGTCATATGCCTTAACAATAATATATGATCCTTTCTGTGACCCTCGTGCGAACACCAATCTATATTCTCTAGCACGATAAACCCGTTCGTAACTTATATTCACTCCAAAATCTCCTCGGGCATCTTCAATTATATCCCTCGGGAGGTATGTTTGACCAACTTGTTCGTATTTGGATTTGATTAAGTGTCCAATAACCCTACTTTTTGCTTTTTGATGATTGCCCATTTTCCTTTCAAGAGAACGGCGTATGTTGTTTGGATATTTCGTCACTTTGAAGGAATCACTTTCTTTCAATTTTTTTTGCACAAAACCCTCCACTTTCATTCCTCCACTGAACACCGTATATTTAGCAAGCTCTTCATTTACTTCTTTATATGGTATTCGAAGTTTTTTGTTATTACAAGCATTGACAATTTAACTGACAAGTCATATTTCGAAAAGAAAATCTGATCAACCTTTATATGCTTTTCATTCAGACAGTCATGAGGTATTGTGATGAGGTCATCATATGATGGGTCATCTGATGGTCTAGGTACATCTACAAATGGTTGGGTTCGAACGATGGAATGCATTTGAACCAAAGACATCACCACTGGTAGGACGGGAGTAGGTGAGGTTGGAACATGAATGTAAGGTGTTAGAGAAGTTTGTGGTCCTGAAGATTGTCCATATTCATGGTCAATATCAAATTGTGGAGTACATCTGGGTTCATTTTTGTGATCAAACCAAGCTTCACTTCGATCATCTCCCAATTTACATGGCTCAATATGATCATCTAGTGAAGACATGATGGGAATATTACGTGTTGGAATGGCTGCAAACCCAAAGTTTTGATTGGATGGAATGAGTTGATTCGTTGAATTGTACTACTGATACATATTTTTTGTGTGTACTCCATGACTTTCACGAGGTGTAACTGATACAAATAACGACATCCAGGATGTATCACTACCTTCTAAACAAAATTTAAGGTCTTAATTATCACTTATGTCAATCAGGGGAGCTGGGACCAATAAATTGTAACAACATTTATCTTAATCAATATTCAGTCATTGGTGCATGATACTCACTAATTCACTGACCGTTATATCATTTCTGATCTTTAGACCTTTCATATAACCTCCAGCATAATGGCTTATAGACTGGTCCCATTCCCCAACAAATTGTACAAAGATATGAATTACCATCATTAATCTGCAATCGGATTAGCAAATTTTAAGCAATATCCAATCAAATTTAAAGAAATTGCCTAGTAATCGATAAACGATCGTCTAACCCTTTATAAGCGTTTGCTTAGTATTATATATATGATCGCATATATACTACTAAACGATCGGTTTTATGTTATATAAACAATCTTTTACATTATACTAAACAATCATCTATATAATACTAAACAAGTGTTTATATTGTAGAACGGTCATCTATATATTACTATACGATAATTCCTTTAATATTAAATGACACTTATTATGAAAGCGATATGGGACAAGAAATACTGTAGAATATCACTTACATTCTCTCCCTTTTCTGGATCTAACGAACGAATCTTACTCTATACCTAAAGACACAATGAAATGAACAAAGATGAAAGCGATCGATAATGAGGATGTTGGACTGAAACTCTAAGAGAACAATGAGAGAAGTTCGTGGTGAATTCGACGGAAAATAAATATCCGAGAGTGACCTTCCATTTTGGATATCAATGTCATTTAATGTTATTGGTATAATATTAGTTGAGAATAAATGTTTTGGTGGAATGTTAGTGTTGCGTTGAATACATATTCAATGAATCGCTGAAGAAATCGTTGAAAGAAGAAGATGAATGTGGCTAGGTCTGAGAGTTTTTTAAATTGGAGATAAAATTGGTATTTCACATGGAAAAAAGGTCAGTCATAGATAAGTTTGTAGGAATATGTCATTTATAGAAAAGTTTTTGGTTTTTAGGTTATTTTGTGAAATTTTCCAGTCATAGACTTCCCTCGCACGCATGCATCTTATTGTCAGCCAGAAGTGTGAAAGACCATATGAGGTAATTACTTATGGAATGCTTAGATACAGTGTATTTGCGGTATTCAAGTTGTTTTTGAAGCATTGTATATTTGAATTCTCATTTGCAATTAATTTAGTTGTTTTTAGGTAGTTTGGTCATTTACTAATTATTATTTTCTATTATTTAAATTCGTTTTGTTATTTTTATATTTGAAACAATTTTTTATTTTTTAAATAAAACTTTAAAATTTGATATTTCTCTTAGCGACCCTCTCTTCTTAGACTAATTTGAAAAGCCCAATTCTAAAAAGTAAAAGAAATACATATTAGAAAAAAAATAATAATGAGGGAAAGGAAACCGTAAAGTTTGCACGCCCTACCTAAAGTGCCAATCTGCCTCTCTCCATTTCCCTCCTGCTGTCATCTCCTCCATTTGGAAGCTCAATCGCTGACTCAGATTACAACAATGCCAAATTAAAAACGTCCAAGTCAGCAGCGCAGGCGCCAACCTGGCATCCTCCTCGTCGCCCATTGCTTGATAATCGATACAGTGTGGTGACATCATTGTTCTCTAGGGCTTTCACGACTCGGGGCTTGTAGGCGATTCCTGCTCCGAAACCTTTTCGATTAATTCGCGGCGGGTATGTCATTTTCTTTACTATTTTCCGATGTATTGATGTTCAAATCCTCCACCGACTTAGCTGATTCGAGATTACATGAGAATCCTTGGAAATCAATCGCCCTTTAGCGAACTAATTGTTAATTTCTTTTAAGCTAGACGTTTACCTTGCGTATTGCCTCATTACTCTTCGTCTTAGGTTTAGGTAATTCTCGTTTTGTTTGATCTTCAGCCTGTTTCTTCGTTTATGATGTTTCTTTAATTCGTATAAACAGTTGATCTCCATTTAGCGATATACGTCGTTTAATCATAGAACCGCCGACTATCGAAATGGAGATTTTAGCTCCTTTTCTGTATGGTAGGGGGGGCCTTTGTTTGTCAACGGTGTCCTGTGTGAAATGAAAAGGATTCAAAAGTTTCAGTGACATTTTATCTGTTCAATGCTTTGAAATGCAGAGTTTTAATCATTAATTGTAGATTGCTTCTTAGATTACCTTCTTGTAGAGTTTCGAAGATGCTTTAGTCATTTTTTCGTGTTGAGAAGAAAACATGGTGGGGGAATTTCCTTGTTAATTTGTAAAATGCTACCTCATGAGACATTTGAATGGAAGTAGGATTTAGGAAAAGCCTTATAAGAAAGAGATTGATCAACCAAGGTCCAAAAGGTTACTTTATGATGTGAATTGCTTGAATTGAAATATTTCCCCCCACTTGTATGCTGCGCTCTGCTGGGTTTGTAATGGATGCTTCCAAAAAGATGTTGACACAAGGAACTTTTTTAAAAGTGACTATTGTTATTGGTTACAAACAGTCGTTAGGCCCTTACTAAAGTAGGTTTGGGGAGCTTCCCTTGCTTTGTTGATGGATGGTGAAAACTAAATGAGACCCTGCGTCTTTCTTTTATTCCTCAGCTTGTTGCTTCCTTAGGTTGCTAGTCTAGATGGTGCTTTGTGCATGAATGTATAATGATCAAACTTTGTTGTTTTTGTCTTGGGAAATGACAATATAGAATGGAAGTGTAACATCTATAATCTTGGGAAATGACAATATAGAATGGAAGTGTAACATCTATAATTGTTATAAACTTATAATAAATCTGATACACATGTTATATGTATCAGTATTTCATTGCCATCTGCAAACTATTACATGGCTTTTATTCCATTTATATTGGGTTTCTTTTATTTTTTAAGAGGTCCATACCTGGAGAAAATTTGGATTGTTGGTTTTCTTTTTTCTCTTTTAATATTTATTCTGCTATATCAATTTTGATTGACAGTGTTTGTGCTCTTTTCTTCCCTAAAATCTATGCTTGGCCTAATTATGGTATAAAACTGTGCCTTTAATTGTTTCCTTTCTCAATATGTTTTTCAGGAATTTATAAACTTTGACCATTTCGTGGAATCATGGGCAGTCCTCCAGCACCATTTTCAGATATTGGCAAAAAGGCCAGAGGTACATACATTATCCATTTTCCCTGTGTATCTGCGATGCTTATGTTGACTTGTTTCTATTTCTTAATAGTTGGATTGTTTCAATTTTTGTATTGTTTTTGGATCAAGGGTTTGTTTCAATGACTACTAATATCCTTCCATGCTATTCATAAAGAAAATGTTTTAGTGGTTCTTAAAATCTTGCATGAATCATGAGTCATGACACTAATGACTGGTCTTCCCTTGTAGTATTTGCACCCATATATTCTTTTATTTTTCTCAATGAAAATTGTTTTTAATATATATTTTTTGAATGTCATAATTATATCCTGTAATTATATCTGGTGTGAAACATGGATCTGTATGTGATGTGCTCTAGCTTGGCATAGTTGTAAATTCCAAAGCTTACTCTCACTTTGATGTTGACCTTGCAGACCTCTTGACTAAAGACTACAACTTCGATCACAAGTTTACCCTATCACTGCCGAACTCCAATGGAATGGTATTTCTTGGTTCAAACTCATTAGATTCTTTCTCATGATTAAATGGTCTTCTTTATTTGTATCGACAAATTCCTAAACTGCAAATGATGTATCCTGTTTAACTCTTTCAATGATATTAAAATGATCTGTAACTTTGAAACTTTCAAGTTGAAGTTTCCTTATTTTGGTTGACTGTCTCTTTTTTGTGAGTTCGCGACTGATGGTAGTTTAACAGTTTCATTTATGTATATGAAATGTATAGATATCAAGTGAACTGAGCAAACAGGTCAAATTTATGAAAACTCATCTGTTTGTTCTACCATGTACCTTTATTTCCTAGGCATATTAACTCATTATATTCAATTTTATAAATTGCTTCTTGGAGTTCTAGCTTCATCAATATCAGACATGGAAAACTTTCATCAATTTGTTTCATCTTTCATGATCAGAAGTTTCATTGATCTATATCTACATTCATGCAACCACCATTGTTCTGGTTGTTTTGGATCTTTTAACCTTTAAAGTCGTCATTTTTCCTATTTTCTTTTGGCAACTCATGTGAGCAATACTAGTTACATGGTCGACCGATAATTTTTCTCACAAAATTGCTTTAGCACTTTGACTATCAGATTATATTTATGCCTTTTTTTTTCTATGTCTAGAACTAAGTCCAGGAAATAGCGTGCCAATTGAATATTTAGAAAAAACCTCATTCCTAAATAGGCTTCTAGCCTATCTATTCTCATTCTTCTATATTTATTTAGTTTTCCTTTGTTTCAATCTAAATTTTGGGATCATTTACGTTAGTGATTCCTTAGTGATCTATATGTCATTTCTTTTCATCGGTATTCATCCAAAATGAGAAGGAATATAATCCCTGTGCATGAAGACAAGATTTGGCTTTCTTTCTAAATGCAATTTTAGCTTTTCTTTAACCTACTTTATAAACCTATTTGATCTAATCTTCCCAAATTGAATTACATAATGCAGGGACTAACTGCTACAGGTTTGAAGCGGGATCAAATTTTTATTGGTGACATCAGTACCTTGTACAAGAGTGGAAAGACAACCGTGGATGTGAAAATTGATACTTATTCTAATGTAATGACTAACATCTTCTCCTTGTGATTATTTTAATTTTTTTAATGAACTTTAGATGTAGGCTTATGCCACTGTTATTTATTTGGTGGGGGGGTTGTTCTTGCTAGGTTGCTAAATTTTCTATTTATACTTTTCAGGAAAAATAGTTGTTAAGTTCTAAGCCAAAAGGCAATGATATTTTACTAAATCTAACATTTTTCAGGTTTCTACAAAAGTGACCGTGACTGATATCTTACCAACTACCAAGGCCACGCTTAGCTTCAGAGTACCTGATCACAAGTCTGGCAAGGTTCGTGCAATGTATGGATATTTTTTTTTCTTTCAAAAGAAAGAAATCATCACCGTTGATGTTCAAATTTGAGAAATCTTAAAATCAGTTGAATCTCATTATGTAGTTGAAGAAAATTAACTCCTAGACTATAATAGCTTACATCTTCATGTTTGCAGTTTATCATAACATAATGACTTGGTGCTTGTCAGATTAAATTATTTGATTAACTATTGCATGAAATAAACATTTGAAAATAATTTGAAAGTTGACCAATTGTTATAAACCAGTTAACTATAAAGGAACCGATGCAAATTGCTACCGTGTAAAAAAGGAATCGTTTGTAAGTATTTCTTTTTGTTATTAATAAATATTTTTACTCTTCAATTGGTGGTTTAGGAAACAAAAACCAAACCTATATAGATTATGAAATATCACCTAAAGTATCAGTTTCAGATGAAAACACCCTTCATTCCATGTAGGTCTGGTGTAACAGGGTGTCTCGACTCTCGAGTCCCTGATACTCACTGATCGTTCAGATTCTCCATTTACATATCAGTCTAACCAAAATTCAGTTTGTGTGATATGGCGTTATTGTTTTTCACTTCCAAACGTGATTGGACATGTTGGAAAAACTTACGCAAGTATCATTGAACATATTTTTTCTGAAATTGATTCTATTGGTGGTGTATATGTCCTAAACCATATTGATTCAGGGTATTATATCCTACAATACCTGGGGTTTTGCTGCTCTGCCAACATGTTTGCAGCTTTTTAATGTTAAATCTTGGAATTGTGGGAAGCACAATAGTATCTTGCATATGATCTCTGTACTTGGAGTTATCTGATTTATTGACTGTAAACGGAATACTAGCTGGAGTTTCATGATAATGACTTTATGTATGGCATACTGCAGCTGGATATTCAGTACTTCCACCCTCATGCGGCCATTGATTCCAGTATTGGTCTCCACCCCAGTCCACTTTTGGAATTTTCAGCTGCAATCGGTAGCAAGAATTTTAGTTTAGGTGGTGATGTGGGATTTGATACTACTTCTGCTTCATTCACAAAATACAATGCTGGAATCAGCTTGAATAAGTCAGACTTTTCTGCGGCTCTTATTCTGTAAGTTTTACTTAATCACTAATTGTGGCTCCTAGTATGTGAACAAACTAATTAATCGTTGTAAACTCACTTTGGGGTGTTGGGTTGAATTTGATTTCATTTCCCTCCCTATTTCTGTATGGCTTTTGCTCTTGAACTAAAAGTAAGCAATGTTGATGCAGGACTGACAAAGGACGGGCTCTGAAGGCATCTTATATTCATTCATTGGATCCCCTTAATGAGACTATGGTAGCCGCCGAAATGACTCACAAGTTCTCCACCTTCGAAAACTCTTTTACCATTGGAAGTTCTCATGTTCTGGATCCAATTACTCTTATAAAAACACGTTTCTCCGACAAAGGAAAAGCTGCTATGCTCTACCAGCGAGAATGGAGGCCAAAATCTTTGGTAACTCTGTCAGCTGAGTACGACTCAAAAGCTATCGATTCATCTCCCAAGTTAGGCCTTGCTATTGCTCTGAAGCCTTGATTTAAAGAACCAGCCAGATCATTCAAGTTTCATGACTTTGGTCTCATTACGGTTTTCCCCTAAAGTATTCATTATGGAATTTCACAATGTGTTTGGAAGAGGTGGTTTTCTTCCGTGTATTCATGAGATATTATTTTGAGGCATAACTAGGATTAGAGGAACCAATTTTGGAGGGAAAAAAAGGATATTGAGGAGCAACATTTTGCTTGCAAGTCCCATGTTGCCATTCACTTTCATATCGCATAAGTGCTAAAGAGATCGACAATTCTCTCCAGCGTCAGGTTGCTTTCAAAATCCTGAAATCGGTTCTGTATTATTCTTGTATTGTTCAAATTTCATTTTCTATTGTTGGGAATAATGTGAACATCGAATGGGTTCATCATACACTTCTTCCTTTATATTACTTGTGCATTCCTCCGCACATCACCATGGATGTTTTTCTTGGTCTCTAGCTTCTTCATTCATGCATATTCCCAACTTCATAGAATGGTGGGGAAAATTATATACGGGTAAATTGCATGGGAAAATATTTTATTTACACAGAATCTTGTTATTTCACTTTTGGCACAATATACTACTCACAAGGTTCAACTTATATGACTGAATTCATTGTTTAATTAAAAAAGATAGAAGCTATTCGGAGATGTGAAATTATGGGGTATATGCCAAAATTATTGTAATAGTTCTTAAAAACATTTTAAATAAATTTTGTTAAATGAAATCTCAGTTTTGGGTTTTGATTGGTTCTTTTAGTTAACAATAGAACTGTTGTAATTTCACATAAAGGACTTCATGGTTTGCTCATTTAATGACATGTCAAATAATGAATGATACTTCTGTAATAATCTTTTTCAGAAGTGAAGTTGGTTGGATGGTGTATTTTGATTGGTTAAAAATGATAGAAGAAAGCATTAGAGAATGAAAGGTTTGGGGAGAGAGAGAAGGTGTTGTAGTTGTAATCTTGTAATGTAGTGTAGGCATGGGAAGAAGCTATAGACTAGGGAAGAAGGACCATTCACAACTGTTCTGCGCTTCTGCTTCTGCTTCTGCTTCTGCTTCTGCTTCCTAATAACATCAATAGAGAGAGAGGGGCATTATTATTGAGAAAGATTCTCTCTTCTTGTTTATTTTCTGTCCTGTGAACTGTGAAGCAGTGGCCTATCACTTATTTGTTTCTTGTGGGTTTACGTGTGTTTGTGTATTGACGTAGTGAGTAAGCTAAAGTAAAGGGTTACTTGCAAAGTGGTGTTGTTTTTGTTGTTTTAAATTAAAAAGCCCCAAAAAGGGTTACTCTGTTCCATTGCACACCTCTGCCATCTGACCCATTTTTTATCCAAAAAAAAAAACCTGAATAACTGAGAGAGAAAAAAAAAAGAAGAAGAAAGAGAGTAAATTTTGGATTTTGGGTCGAAACCCAAATGAATGAATGATTCGGATCTTTGCTTTTGCTTTGGACAGAGAGCCCTTCCTCAGACCTTTGTGGCAGTGGCAGATGAAGATTGAAGAGGGAGAGGGAGAGGAAGAGGAAGAGGAAGAGGAAGAGGAAGGGGTCACCATTTAAACCAATGAAATGAAATTAAATTTCATTTTATTTTCATTCCAAGTACGAAAACAAAAGTGACGACATCATATTATACAGATTTGATTCCCTTTCACTTGTGTTGTGTGTCAGCTTCAGCTTCAGCTTCTATTAATCTATTTCTTCCTTACTTTTCCCTTAATTAAATTTAATTTCTGAGGTGGTTTCCCTAATCCTTTAATTCTACGGTGTTATCCAATTTCACTTCCTTTTCCAACTCTCTTTAGTTACCTATTACAAAGTTGAATATAGAAACATAAACCAAAAAGAAAAATATGTACGATATAGATTCTATCCATCACTTATCTTTATACATCCTATTAAATTATTCAATCACAATTTGTCACGTGTCAAATTTTTCTTACCCGTTTTCATATTTTAATTATTTTTCTATGTGTACAATAAGAATCGGATGCATAAAAATGGGTGATACCTGTGATGCACCTAAATTACTTAACCAAAAATTCATACTACATATCAAATGAATTTTATAAAGTGTTTATTAATTTTTTTAGCTTGTATTGATTCTTGAATTTTATAAAGTATCTAATAATATTTTGCACTTTTAGTATTGTTTCCGATAAATCCCTTAGTTATTAATATTGTGTTTAGTAGGTCATTTACTATTTGACGTTTTTCAAAATTTACAAAATTACTGGACATTAAATTGAAAATTTGAATACGTCAATGGCCTAGACATGAAAACCAAAATTTTAATAGCCTATTGACTCTTTGTGTGTGTGGAAGTAATATTGAAATTTCAGAAACCGGTTAGATATTTTTTTAAGTATATGATGTGAGTCTTCTAGACCAACTTGAAAGTTTTTGGACAAACGTTATAATTTAAACCGAGTCTTTAAACTAAAAGAATGTTTAACAAATCTTCAATTTTAATTTTGTATGTAATAAGTCCCTATAAAAGTGTCACATAAAAGTTACAAGTTTAAAAATATATCATGTATTCAATTAAAATTTTAACCTATCTATTAGGCTTTTTACAAGATAATTGTAGATGAATCAAACAACAGATTTCTTGATTGTTAATGCATCATATTTACCAAAGAGAATATAGCTTAATTGTCATCTATATATATTAGCAACCACGAAATTTGTTATTTGAATCTTTCTAACTCTTATTGTACTAAAAAAAATACATCCTATTTGTTTGATGAACTATACTCGCTTTTGGTATCTTTTAAGTGAAGATGATTAGTGAATGAGTTAGTTTTTGAAAATTTGAATACCCGTTCAAATCAACAAACACAAAATAAAGTATATTAACAAAATTTATAGTTCCCGTGTATCATCTAAGAAAATACTTGAACTCAATCTTTGAGCTAACACATATAAAATAATTTATTTAAAAAACAGCACAACTTTTAAATTTTTTTTAAAAAAAACTTAAAAGTAAAATAAGTTGGCATAAAACTATGATATTTAAATACCACATTTGGTGGTTATTATTGATTATAATTAAGGAGATAACATTGGCTACAATGGTTATTATTAATAATGATATATTGTTAATGGATCTTGGGTTAAATTAAAAGGAGAATCAAATCCAAAGCACCCTAAAGAACTCTGTTTAGTAACGCTAACACTGTAGTGGTTGGACATTTCCATTAATCAATCTTCATCTTAATCCATAGTACCTAACTCTATTTTAATTTTAATTAACCCTAAACTTTATAATATAATATAATTATTTAATTAAGCTTACAACAAAGGCAGGCAGATTAGGGCATGACACGTGGCTGTATTGGTCGTTAGGGACAGCCCAACACACACATGGTGTTTTAGCCTTAACCTCTTCTCCAAAACCCTCTTTTCTTTTTCTTTTTTTCTTTTTTTTTTTTTTATTATTATTATTATTGTTATTATTCTTCCTTTTTTGCTTCTACTTCCTTTTATTTGTCCATTTCTATTGCTTGTATTTAATTATTATGTAAACTTAACTAATATTTGGTTTTATATATTATCTCATTTCTCAAACTTTGTACTCTTTTTTTTTGTTTCCTAACTCTTTATAGATATAAAAATTTGAAACACATCATTTCCTTCTATCTCTTTCTTTCTATTTTTTATTTTAATATTATTACAGTATGGTGTTAATTTCAACCTTCACTATCTTATTGTCTAATCGATTAATTATTTGAATAAGTTAATTATCTTATGATGTACCCTCATTTAATAATTTGAAAATATTTTCATCGATAGAGCTTCTTTTGCTATTTTATCTTTTTTACCATACGATCCATCTAATTGGTTTTTAGAGTTGATCGTTAGAGATGATTGATGTAGTTGGTCGCTAGAACTAACCATCAAAGGTGCCCGTTGCTGAAGTTGGTTGCTAGAGGAGATCATCAGAATTGATCGCTGGAGTTGGTCGCATGGAGATGGCCGTTGAGAGTGATCGTTGATTGGTCGGGTGCCAAAGTTGATGGTAGTGATTGCTGGAGTTGGTTATTGGAGGCGGCTTTCAATGTTGATTGCTGGTACAGGTTGTCGGAAATGTTGCTGGAAGTTTTGTCAAAATAGGTTGTAGGTGGTGGTTGCTGAAGGTCGCTGATAACAACCATAGTGGAAGTGAGATAGAGGATTAGTAAGGATATTTTGCTAATTTTATGTATGATACAAATTAAGGAAATATTAACCATTAAACACTTTTAAAAAAATTCATATTTTCTAAAAGTTGATTTCAAGTGTTTCTCTCAAACTAATTTATTTCATAAATTCATTTTTTCTTTAAAAGCTATTTTAACTCCAATTTCTTTTTAAATAATTTTTTTAATTAAACACTTAAAAAATTAAACCAAACATACTCTTAAATCAAAATTAAAGTTATTAAGATGACTTCTTATTAGTGAATCAAAAGTGCTTCAAACATTGAAGGAATAGTTTATTTTCTAAAATATTTGTTATAATATGTAGTATGTAAATCATTATTGAATACATTATAGCTATTTACTTTTATTAAAAAAAAAAAAAACAAAAAAAAACAAAACAAAACAAAATTAACCTATATATGTGTATATATTATATGTATGTATGTGACAATATAGTTAGATGTATCGAACTTTAAACTTTGAGATTATTTATACAAGTTCATGTCCAATTGAACTATGTTGTATGTGATTAAATATTATAGTAATATAGTTTTTTGTTAAAATATTTTCATCTATGTACTTTGAGATTGTTCAATTTTAGTCTTATACTTTCAAATGTGATTTTAGTCTTACTTTTAAAATATATTAAATTAGTCTCTTAAATTTAATTCTTATTAAAATTATTTATACAAGTTCCTTTTGAATGTTTTTGTCTCAAATCATTATATGTTACCTATAAATTTATACCTAACAATCGGTGCTTATTAAACAACATCCCAAGGGTGGACCATCCAATAAAAACAATATTATAAAGATAAAATTGATAGCAACTTGAAAATATTAAATCTACCAATATTTCATTTTTGGAGAAGGTCAAATATCCACATTTGGAATAACTTTTTCAATGTGACTAAATACTTGTAAATTAAACATTCATAACTACTCCAAATTCAATTATAAGAAATTTATAACAATTTTACGCTTCTCTTAATTAAATTGGGATCATTATGAGTGGTGTGGGTAGAGGCGTATGTATTGCGTGGGCGGTCTTTGTGGGCTGGTTAGAATGAGGCTAAGAGGTCTTGGTGCTTGAAGGCTATCTTGCGTTGTAGAAATAGATTCAAGCATCTGGTTCGTTTGATGGCGATAGACGATCTTATTTTGTTTGGTGGGATCCTTGATTGTCGGGGGGTGCAATTTTAGATTCTTATAGGTCTATGATGGTTTATGATCCAGGAAGTAGTTTGGAGGCGCGGTTGTCGAAGTTCTTAGATAGTAAGGGGGATTGGAGGTGGCCTACAATGAGTTGGGAGTTGCTTGAGATCTGGGGTCTTATTCAAGCAGTAGGGCCTAGGGTGAGGGGGGAGAATTATTGGGTTTGGGGGTCGGGTGCTAGTGGACGATTTTCTATCGGTTGTGCATGGGAGAGTTTGCGTCCTCGTTGTCCTAGGGTGTCTTGGGCTAGTATTTTGTGGGTGGAGGGGGAGGGGGGTGGTATTCTGCGCCACTCCTTCTGTGCATGGTTAGTTGTGAGGGACAGGTTGGATACGCGTAATTGGTTGAGGAGCTGGGGTGTGTTATCAGGGGGAGGGGGGATGTCTTCTGTGTGGGGAAGGTATAAAGTCTCTGGATCATTTATTTTTCGAATGCGGGTTTGGGAGAGAGGTGTGGTCAGGTATGTTGCGTCAATTAGATTCATAGCATCGGTGGCGGGTTGGGATATCGAGTTGAGTTGGTTGTGCCAAGTGGGGTCGGGTAAGGGGGTGCGTAGTAATCCATGTATTTTGATGTGCTTCCATCTACTACATTTGGCAGGAGCGTAATCGGCGGTTGCATGGAGATGACCGAGGTCGGTGTCTGCTTTGTTTCACCTTATGGTCTTTACGGTTCGTGCTCAAGCTGCTTCCTGGCGGATTGATCTTCTTGGTCTTTTCTAGCGTATTTATGGTTGTTTTTCTTCTTTTTGGACTTGTTCTTCTCTATTTTGTTGTTGTCCCTTGTTGTGGGGGTTTTAGTTTCTCTTCTCTGATTTTCTCTCTGGTCTTTTGGGTTTTTTTTTTACGTTAATGTTTGGTTTGTTTAGGTTTTTTGCTTGTTGGCTTTGTTTACGTTTTATTACCCTATCTTTGCTTGTGTTGTGTTGCTTTGATGCCTTGATCCCAAGCTATGGGATCCTCCTTGTTGTTGTATAATAATATCATCTAGTCTAAAAAAAGAATTGTAACAACTTTGGTAATTAGATTTAATAGTGAAAAACAATTCATTATAACAACAACCAATATAAGATGAATGTTTTGCCAAAGAGAAAAGTGAAAAAAGGAAGACACACATATACATCTTGAGAAATAATATATCACTTTGTTAATTTTTGTAATTAGTATTAAAATCCAAAAGGGCGCCTAACATTTAAAAAAAAAAAAAAATCAGAATGTATCAAGTTAAACCATAAACTTTCATAAGTGTATTAATTTACACCGTCTTTCAAATTTAGTCTGAAAATATCATGCGAGACATTTAATTTTTTCAATACACTTCTAAATTTTTATAAATGAATCAATTTATAATATTTATTAAGATCATATTTGAAAATAATTAATACACCCAGTTCTTACCTATGTATAGACTTCTTCAAATGGCAGATTAACAAAATGGACGATTAGAATTGATGTATTATTAATTTTCAAATGAAATCTTAATTGATTTGCTTAAGAAAGTTTAAGGATTTTATTAATAAAATTATAAATCTTGTATGATGTTTATCCAAACAGACCATAATGAATGATTTAAATTGACGCATTAATAAATTTAAAGATTTAAAATAATATATAATAATTATTTAGAGTTTAAATAGATATTTTTAAAAAAAAAAAAAAAAAACATAGGGAAGGGTGACCAAAATTCTAAATTAATGCATTAAATAATTGGATTGGAACATAATTGCTGCCAAAAGCCACCTATTTGACTTTGGAAAGGGGAATGAAGATCTCAATCTTCAAAGTTACTTCCTTATCTATATTGTATATAATCTTCAAAGGTCTTTTAACTAACATTATTCTCTCTCACATCAAAGTGACTTAGTGCACAAAGCACATTTTCTATATTCTAATTATTTTTAACTTAAGTGTAATACAAGCCATATAGATTATGTAATATAGTTGGAAATCTAAGTCCTACATTTCAATATTAATTTTATTTAGCCATTTCTTCTTTTCTCTCTCTTTTAAGAGGATTTAACCATTTCATTAATAGTTGAAAGTTTAATATTTTATTGGAATTTCAAATATATAAAATCCGATAATTAATACTTGTTTATTATTGATTGGAGTTTATGTTTGACAAATTATTTACTTACATTTACAAAAATAAAATTATTTTAAATAACAAAATTCCTAATATTTAGATAATAGACTTAGATAGTAGTCTATCATTGTCTATCGCGGTCTATCATAAATAAATTATAATATTTTACTATTATTTATAAATATTTTAATTTATTTTCTTATAATTGAAAACAATCCTTTACAAAATAATATTTTTAGATATTAAAATCAATCTCATTGATTATTTAACTTAAACATAATTCAATTGGTCAAAAAGTATTCTTAGGAAAAAAATTTAAATATAATCATTTGTTTATAAAAGATTATGATTGGACTTTAATTAAGTGTTATATTCGATATAAGAACAGTTATTTATGAGGTATGCTATCATTGATATATTTTAAGTTCAACTTTGCTCTAGATGATTTTTTTGTTCACAAAATTTGCCTCGTCAATCCCTCGTCAAGGTTGAAGAGTTAATTGAGTCAAGTGTCGTGGTGTCTGCTCGAGGAAGGATTATGGAAGATGAATGTGGATAGAAATGAAATTAGCTAGATCGTTCATGACTCTATTGTGTGTCTTGTCTATGGGTTCGCTCGGTGTCTAAGATTGGCGAATGGGTGTGGCCCACCGTCTTGCTCTTTGGTATTTTTAGGTAATTTTGAGGTTGATTTTGTAAGATATCTCTTCTCCTTCTATAAAAATTGTAATTAAAGTGTGGGGTGGGGAATTGAACATTAGACTTCGAAGTCGATAATACAAGTATTATGTCCATTAAGCTATGCTCTTATTGACCAAGTGTATGAGATTTAGTTAGTTTTCTATATATCTTTTTCTCCTAAAAAAGTTAAAGACCGGCTCATCATAAAATTAATAGAATTTGTTTTTGTAATTGACTTTTTTGAAGTATAAATTAATACAATTTGTTGGTATATTCCAATTACAACATTTAATTGATAATTAACTTTTTAATTAGATGCTATTCTAGAATGAACTAAGACCACAATGGCCCCCTAAGAAAAGTTATGTATATTATAATTGAACAATATATTGAAAGTCAGTATTATTATTCTATTTTTATTAGAATTCTCTGACTATGCAAAAATATTTAAACTTATGATAATTATGTGATTTTTCATATGGATTAAACCATCATAGTTTAATAAAATATTCATATTTTTGCACTGGTTAATAAGCTTATAATCCCCTAAAATTAGGTATCATCATGGTCACGAACAATCTATTCGAATCCAACTACACCTTTTACATTTGACTAAGTCGTATGAACGGTCAGCTTCTAACAACCCAACTTCGACTAAGTCAAATTAAAAATTTTCAACTCGAGATGGGACCTTTAAGACTGATAGCAAGATCCTTAAATGTGAAGATGGATCAAACTTTTCACATTTTGTTACTCAAATTCTACATACTCCAAAGAATGAATAGAGCACAATTCAGCTCTTTGCGCGAGCACACCAATCTTGTTGGTAAGCTTTTATTAGTTTAACATTTTAGGTTTCAAGAAAAAAATGCCAACACATTTAAAACCTTCTTTAAAAATATATTTATATGGCTCTATGTTGATTTCTCTCTCTCTCTTTTAGGTATTATTGATTCTCATCTTTATTGTAATTATAGAAATTTAATAATATAAATTTTAGTTTGTCAGCATGGATGCATTATGTATTAATATTATATACAAAAGCTTGTTTTGCTAACAATTGATATTTTAACTTATTTAGCCATATCACATATTAATGAAATTTATTCCATAAAACACTAGTTTGATAATATTTAATTTTGTTCCATATTTTTTTTTTAAAAAAAAAAAAAAATACTTTTGATCCCTTAAACTTTTAGGAAAGTGACAGTTTAGTTTCTAAATTTTAACTGGTAATGATTTAATCTCGATAATGTTAAATTTAGTCTCTAAACTTTAGCGGGTAACGATTTAGTCCCGATAATTTTAAATTTTTAAAAATTTAGTCTCTTAACTTTAAGAAATAACGATTTAGCCCTTGTATTTTACATTTTATAACGATTTAGCCTATATCATGACATTTTTTTTTATTATAATTTAAAGAAACTTCTTATACACGTAGATTGATAAACTAATCAATAATCAAATTTATTTATAAACTATAAATATTAAGTTGTTATGACACTCAACCTATTTGACTTGGAGGGAAAAAAAATATTTTTCGAAAAATCACTTTTATTTAAACCCTTTGGATAAAAATTGTTTAAAATACACTTTGTAAGTGTTTCAAACGTTATTAAAAGTTATTTTAAACGGTTGTCTTTTAATTTGTTCTCAAAATACTTATTTTCCAAATTAAACGTTCAAGAAGTTAAATCAAACACTCTTAGTTTTGATGAAAGTTTTCACGACAGAAACTAATTGTTACAAATTGGAAAACATATGAACTAAATTATTATTTATTTAAGTTTAGGAAATAAATGGTTATAAATTTAAAATTACAAAGATTAAATCGTTAGATATTAAATTTTAAATATTAGATTGTTACTTTCATAAAAGTTGATGAATAAGTTAAAAAAAAAAAAAAAAAAAAAATCTGATTTCTAAGATTATGCATTTTTTACTCTGGTAAGTTTTGTTGGGTTTTTTTTTTTTTTTTTTTTTTTGTGTTTTAAAATTTGTATGACACTCTCTAGTGCTGGTGAAACTTGAACAAAAGAGTACTTGTGTACAAAATTGACATGTTGGATGGGTCACATGTAGAGATTCTTGGGGACAGAGATATTTCTATTGATCCAAACATTGTACTAACAAGATAAACATGAAAGAAGGAAAAAATGAAATCAAGTAGTATTTTCAATCAAAATATTAGTCTCGTTTATTTTGTTCTGTTTGCTCAAAAGCAAAACTCTTTTTTATTTTTGGTTATTTTTTTTTAAAAAAATAGTTATGATTTTTTAGAATGTTCAAAGAAATAATTACAAAAGGTGAAGGAATAGAGTTAACAAGTTTAAATGTTTTTTTTTTTTAAAAAAAAAACATAACCAGAACAATTTGAGCTATATTTGTTGCTGTTATTATTATTATTATTTTTTTGGTTTAATATAATATTGTGACTTTTTTTTTTTTTTTTAGGATATATGGGTGAGAAAATCAATCTTTGATCGTAATGCGATAGTTCAGATTTTTTGTCAGTTTATTTTAAATATGGGAGATTCAAAGTTTCAATCCACATACCTCTAATAGTTAACCCATCAATATAGTAGTTGAGTTTATTTTCACATGCATATCGTCTCTTAACAAACATTATATCTATTTTATCATCCTCAAACCTTTTAAATTACATAAAAACTCATACATCACATTATTTCATAATATAAAATAAATTACGAGTCATTAATAAATGTGCCAAATTTTGAAAGTTCTATTTGGTAACTATTTTATTTTTTGTTTTTGTTTTTTAAAATTAAACAACACTACTTCCACCTCCTTTTAATTTTAATTTTCAAAGTTTCTTCCTTTCTTATTCTACATTTTACCAATGGTTTAGTAGTTTTCAAAAAGTTATCTTTGTTTTTGGAATTTGACTAAGAATTCAACCATTGTGCAAATATACAAATATGCAAATTATTGTAAAAAATGTGGATAAAATAGACTTAATTTTAAAAAAACAAAAAAAAAAAAATCAAATGGTTAGAGCCTAAGAAATCCAAATTCAAAACATTTACCAATCAAAATGAAGGTCTATTTAAATCGACCGAAGAAAAAAATGTTTTTTAGAAAATGATAAACTCTAGTTAAAATATAGTTCAAAAACTATTTTTAGTGGTTGTCAAATACTTTTTACATTAAAAAATTCAAAATAACTTATTTTCAAAACCCACTCCCTAAACTAATTAAAAATTCAATTAAAAGATAGAGCCAAATAATTAGTTGAATTATACTTTTACACTGGTTTGCTTTTCTCCTTGCATATAAAATAGAAAATCAAGTCTCAAACTTTGTGACAAATGTAATTTAGGTTAGTTGAGCTAGATTAGTTTGGCTTCAATTTAATGTACTATTTCCTTAGCTTTGTCAAACAATAATTTGTGCTATAGTTTACACAATAGAGGCACAATTTATTTATTTATTTTAAATGACTGTAAATCAGTTAACCAAAAAATGGGACCCATCTACGATCTCTACCCATCAAAACTCCAAAAAGCCTTTTTGTTTTTTCCCTCTTCTGTTGCTGTTTTCGCTTGTACTTTCTTCCGGTTCCCTCTCTTCATTGCCATTGCCATTGCCATTGCCAGCCAATTCTCCACATCCTCCACCCACTCTCTCTCTAAACCCCCTCCCTTTCTCTCTCCTCTATAAATTCTCCTTCCTCCATTTCCCATACCCATTTACTTTCTTACTCAAACTCATCTTCTTCCTTCTTTCAACTATGAAGGAATACTGGTCCTCTCTTGCTTCTCTTCTCGGCGTTTTAGCCTTCTGTCAAACTCTCCTTCAAGCAATCTTCCCACCCGAGCTCCGTTTCGCCGCCCTCAAACTCTTCAACCAAATCTTCCGTTGCTTCTCCTCCTACGTCTACTTCGACATCACCGAAATCGACGGCGTCAACACCAACGAACTCTACAACGCTGTCCAGCTCTATTTAAGCTCCTCTGTTTCCATCTCCGGCAATCGATTGAGTCTCACGCGCGCCCTCAATTCCAGCGCCATCACTTTCGGTCTCTCCAACAATGACTGCATCCTCGATTCCTTCAATGGCGTCACCGTCCAATGGGAACACATCGTCACTCAGAGACAAGCTCAAGGTTATCTATGGCGCCCTTTACCAGAGGAAAAAAGGGGATTCACTCTCCGAATCAAGAAGAAAGATAAACCCCTTATTTTAGATTCCTATCTCGATTTCGTCATGGACAAAGCTGAAGAAATCCGTCGTAAGAATCAAGAACGGCTTCTGTATACGAATTCACGAGGTGGGTCGTTGGATTCGAGAGGCCATCCATGGGAGTCGGTGCCATTTAAACATCCAAGCACATTTGACACATTGGCTATGGACCCACTTAAGAAGCAACAGATTATGGAAGATCTTCAAGATTTCGCTAACGGCCAAAGATTTTACCAACAGACAGGCCGGGCCTGGAAAAGGGGTTATCTCTTATACGGCCCTCCTGGCACTGGTAAATCCAGTATGATCGCTGCAATGGCGAATTTTCTTGGTTATGACATTTACGATCTCGAACTTACTGAAGTTCACAACAATTCTGAACTCCGGAAACTCCTCATGAAAACCACTTCAAAATCCATCATCGTCATCGAAGACATTGATTGCTCCATCAACCTCACCGATCGGAAGAAGAAAAATTCTGGGACGAGAAGTTACTACGATTTACCGAATTTCCGATGTGGTGGCGTTGGTGGTGGCGGTGGCGGGTATGGTTCTATTTCCGGCGACGACGGTGGTGGTAATTCGATTACTCTTTCTGGGTTACTAAATTTCACCGATGGGTTGTGGTCTTGCTGTGGCAGTGAGAGGATTTTCGTCTTCACAACGAACCACATTGAGAAACTTGACCCTGCATTGCTTCGAAGTGGGAGAATGGATATGCATATTTTCATGAGTTATTGTTCTTTCTCTGCATTGAAGATACTTCTGAAGAATTACTTAAATTGCGAAGAACACGAACCCGACTGTTCTATTTTGGATGAAATTAAGGACGTTATCGATAAGGCAAAGATGACGCCGGCGGATGTGAGTGAGCTTCTTATAAAAAACCGTCGCTGTAAACACAGAGCAGTGGCAGAGCTGTTAGAGACATTGAAATCAAAAGCAGAGGAAAATGAGAAAAATGGTGGAGAATTGAGGAAAAAGGAAATAGGTTCAGAGGAAGAAGAAGAACAAGAGAAGAGAACTCTGGATAGTCCTAAAGAAGGATCTGAATTTGAAGAAGAATGCAGCAAAGAAACAGAGGAAGATGATGAAAAAGACGACAACAATTTCATTGAGTAATAAAAATGGTAAAGATTCACTTTCTTTTCCCTCCTTTTTTTCCTTTTTGTGTGACTGAAGTGAAAAGGTGAAAAAAAAAGGAAAATTTTTTTTACTGTGGAGAGAAAATCAAGATCTATGAAATCATCTTGGATCCAATCCTAATCAACATGTTAAAAGATCTATCATCATTATTATTTAAATAATGAAATTTATATTACGTCATCATTTTGTATGTGAACAATTGGCATCACATAATTTTATTGGTTAATTCTATATATATATATTATATATAATGCAATTTTGAGAAATGCATATTGCTCAATGAGTTGGTTTTTGGTGTTGAATTTGTTTGTTAGTTTTGTTATATGATATGACTAATTTGAGGGATTTAATATGGTTTATGTAATTTGCCACTAAGGTCCCCAAAGGAAAGGCATTGGAAGTTTGTGATTTAACACATGGATCCCAATGTATGTTTGAGAAGTGGGGGGTCTCAATAATTAATACTCTTTTGTAATTTGTGCCCATATGATTGTGAATAAGTGTTGATTTTATTTTTCTTTTTCTTTTTGAAACAACAAATCCATGTTACAAATACATGAGTTGGTTATGATAATTGGGAGTTTTTGATTTAAAGAAATTGGTATTTACACTATGATCCTTTAATTATTGGATTAATACATGATGATTGAGATAGAAATAATTGGTATGAATGATCTATTTCAATCTATGAAGATTGATGGGTAAATTGTTTATTGGAATAATAGACTTGAGAAAAAAAAGATGAAATAACTTTTTTTGATTTTCTTATGTTTGGTGTTTTTAGCTATCAAATCATAAGTAATTGGTGGTTTGATTTTGGGAAGAAAAAGGGGAATAAAGGGGTTGAGATGCCTAATTACTTTAATTACAATTGGAAAATGCAGTTCAACAAATAGAAATTCTATGATTTGTAAAAAGTGTCTTTCATTATAATTCCTTTTAGTGAATTTTTCATGATTTGATATTTTTTTAGAGTTATTTTCCACATCCATCTAGTGTTCTTGTCCATTTCTAGTTGGTTCTTCTCTCTTTTCCTTTTTATTATTGTTATGATTATTTTATTTTAATAATGCTACAAATAAGATATAGATGTTTGAAGTTAAAGTGATGAATTCACTTGAAGCTCTACCTAAAACTATTTTTAAACTTAATTTTCCTTTTGAATTGGGCTCATAATTTAAATGGTTGGAAAGAAAATATTAACTGATTTTTTTAACTGAGTCCTTTATAGATTAGAAAATAAGAATAATAATGGTAAAAACTGATTCTATTGGATAACTATTGGATTTTTTAAAATTGTATTTATTTTCTTACAATTTTATCACGACTTTTATCTATTCTAATTAAATGTTTAAATTTTTAACCAAGAAAATGAAAATAAAATTTTAAAAACTATGGATATATCAAGGGTAGAGAAGCTCAAGTCAACTTTCTAAACTTGGTTTGAGATTTGGAAATACTTCTAAAAAATAGATAACAAAACCAAGAAATCAATGGATAGAAATAATGTTTATAAGTCTAATTTTCAAAAAATGAGATGAAACAAAGCTTTAATTTTAAAATTTCAAATGTTAGGCACTTTTCTTTTCCTTTTAATACAACACAACTATAAGAGTGACTTTCGCCTTCAAAGATCGTGTTCATTATCGTTGAATTAAGTTTAGTTTAACAATGACACCTGATATCTTATTTAAGTTTTATATATGTCTTAAATGGAAGTCTCTCTCAAAATAAATAGACATTTAAAATGTTATAAAGTTCAAAGATTAAATTATTCGTTTCATAAAATTTTAAGAACTACAAGTATCTTCTTAACCGATAAAGATAGACTCATTCAAAATTTTAACCACAATCTGACTCACAATATTTTACCTTGAGTCACTTATTATTATTTTTATTTTTTTTAGAAAAAGAAAAAGAAACAAAAGCAATTAGAAGGTTTTACATAATAATGCATAGTTTAAAAGGAAAAAAAAGGTTGAAAAGAGAAGAGTGATGTAAACATGAAAAGGCTGTGAATGGATAAGATAGGAGCGGGAGGGGTAATAAGGTAAATAAAGAAGAAACTAATTTCAATTTTTTTTTTTTTTTTTTGGTGGAAAAGAAAATAAGAAAGGCAGATTTTGTGCAATGAAAAAGAGGATTTAGATGCCAAAAAAGAAGCACACAAGTTATAATGACAAAAAGTTGAAAAAAATTAGAATTGTTATTTTATTTTATTTTATTTTTTAAAAAAATTCTTAGGTGTTGATTTAGACGTTGAGTTATGAGAAAAGGAAAGATTTCATGGGTTGAGTTGAGTAGATCTTCGGCCTACGTGTTGACAACTGACATCTGACTCATCTCTGCCTTTTTCTGTCTCTTCCATTTTATTTTCTTTTTTCTATTTCTTTATTCATTTTTCATAAAGCATCTGAATTTATAATTTCCCCAATACCCAAACGCCATTTTCTTCCTTCCTTTCAACCTCCCATAATTCCCCTCCAACCACTCTTTTGATAGCGGGCGGCATTTGACACGTAAAGTTGAGTTGAGTTGAGTTGGTAATTATTATAGGAGGAGAGTAATTGGGAGAATTAATACGAATAACGAGATGACAAATGTGAGTTAACACGAATAATGAGATAATAAACATCTTTAATAATTACCAGACGGTGGGTGAACCCAACTTGGGGAGCCAAACACCCCCTAAATAATTTACTTATTTTTTTCATAGATTCCACCTAGTTCTTAAATGCTATTTTTATGGCAAGTGATAAGTTGAGATCATGATACTAGAATTTCCTCAATCATCGTTACGTATTTCACCAAATTATTTAATCATAATTTATCATCTTGAAAATTCTTCTTACATATCTCTTTATTTAAATCTATTTTGTTGTGTGATGAGAATGAAATGCATAGTGATATAGATGCACCAAGTATTGATTTTTCAAAAATACTCTTTCTAATTTCAAAAGCAATATTATCTTTAAATCTTTTTAAAATTAACTCTATAATATATATATATATAATTTTAAAGAAAAATTGAAACTCAAAATGATTTGGTGATCTACATTCTTGTTCTTAGTCATTGCCACACCATTTTATATATCCATTTTATCTAAATTTTTAAAGTTTCAAATAGCAAAATTGTTGAAAATATTTTTAAAAAATTATTAAAATTTCATAATCTATCAATAGTAGATAATGATAGATATTAATAGACTTCTATCATTGATAGATACTAAAGTCTTTCCGTGTCTATCTATTGATAAATTTTGAAATTTCTTATATTTTATAAATATTTTCGTTCATTTTTCTATATTTGAGAATAACTTATTTTTCTAAAAAAAACAAATGATAAAGTTTAATGACATTTTTATCAAAATTTCATTAAAAAACAAAAGATTCAAGGTGAATATATATATATATATATATATGAATTTTATAGATAGACAAATAACAGAGGTTTTATTTCCTGAAAAAGTTAATCTTCACCCATCGGACTAATTTTAAGATTTAAATTAAATTTAAACATTTGAAATACGATATGATTACACAAAATGAAATGAGTTCACAATAAATAAACAAAAATAGTATTTCTTTTTTAAAGCATCTAAAAATAATATTTTTTACTATATCTTAACTTTTAAAAGTGAATATTTATTTCATATTATTAATCTCTATTTCCTTTCGTTAAATCTTAGTATAGTACTGCCATAATTTCTTTAGAAATCCTCCTTATAAATAAATGAGTATATTCAAATTTGTTTATTCGTAAACATAGACATTAAATATCTAATAACTTAAATATATTCCAGATTATTGTTATACTAAAAAATGTATATTTTAATAAATTTGGTAAAAAAAAATAGGTTACGAATTTAGAATGGGTTATAGAGATTAGGTAATAGGTTAGGATAATAAATTAGATAAAATTTTAGAGGAAGGTTTATGTTATTTATATCATTCATCCTTAATTAAAAGATTTAAATTAAATAGATAATTAAAATATTAATAAAATGTCATCGTCTATTAGTGAAAGATACTGATAGATCTATCCATGTCTTTCGATGATAGATGATAGTAGTCTATTAATGTCTGTCACTATTAAATAATAATATTTTATTATATTTTTAAATATATTTAACAAGGTTGTCATTTAAAATAAATTAAAAAAACACATACTTTATAATTGTTGTACTTTAGATTAAAAAAATTTAATAAATAAAACCATTAACGAAAAGCAAAATTTTCGCAAAAGTTCTCGTATATTTTAGCATGTGCAAAATTTCACATCTTTTTAGTACTCGAACAATATTACTAATTATATTACATGTGTCAATATTTTTCAATCAATTATTTGAATCACGACGAAGGGTATTATTTCACAATTACAATGATTTGTGTTGACTTTACAAAATGGATTCGCCTAGTAGCTAGTGATCAATAAGGATCATGAGTTTAATAAAGGATTTAGATAAGGTATAATCAGATTAGTCCTAAATCCATGATAGATCCACCTACTTAGAATTTAATATCCAATTTCTTTGACACGTAAATCTTGTAGAACAAGGTGTCAAGATAGATTATCTCGTGACTAGAATATTTTATTTCCATAGATGCAATGACATATCCAAAACTTTAAGGCACATGGAAGAAATAACAAGTTACAAGTATAGCTACTAAATTTTTAGATTTTAAGTTTGTTTAATCCTCATACTTTAAAGTATCTAACATATCTCTAAATCTTTAATTATGTTTAATAGATCTGTGTTGTTTCTATATCAAATAGTTCTCAAATATATAATTAATTTTATGTCTAATAAATGTTTAAAAATTAATGTAGTTATTATTTTAACATTACTTGAGTTTCTTGAGTGACTAAAAGTATGTTTAGTACAACTTTTCGAGTATTTAATTTTGAAAATAAGTCATTTTAGAAAAATTTGAATTGTTCAACAACCACTCAAAAGAGCTCTTAAAACACTTTCAAAGTTTATTTAAACAATTTTTTTTATTAAAAGAGTTTAAATAAAAATGATTTTAAAAAAAAAAATTCTCTAGCTAGTCAATCCAAACAGACCTCAAGTGTGCTTCCGACCCATGGTTTTGCTTCTTCAAGGCCTAAGTCAACCTTGGATTTGGTTAGTTGAGCCCCAAGTGCTTGTTACTCATGGACTCACCTAAATTTGAAATTTTCCTTGTAACCTTTTCTTGTCATTATTTTATGTATTTTGTTAAGTGTGTCTAATCTCACCCCATCATATTAGACATTAGTAAGAGAGTGTAGATTATATATTTGGTTTGAAATATAATATTAGGTTGGGAATGCAATTAAAATCCCATATTGATTAGATAATGAGATGATCATAAATATATAATCACTGATTGACCAAAAATTTAAGTTTTTGGATTAATTGATTATTTAAAATAATATGATAATAGGTTTGAAATTGGAGTGCCACGGTCCCTATTATATTGTGCATAGAAGGGGAACAGGATTTGGATAGAGAAAGATGTAATGGAATCTGGTGGGATAGCAAAAGACAAAAACCATTATGATTAAAGGGAAGAAAAAGAAGAGAGAAAATTTGAGAAGGTAGCATATATCCACCACATCTCAGCCTAAGAAAGCCCTAAAGAATAATCCCACAAAGCAAACCGTACAAAGAAGGAGAAGAAGAAGAAGAAATTAATTAAAGTGTTTATGATGTAAAGAATACAATCAGAATGATTCATATAGTTTACACATTGTCTGGTGAAATGATAAAAGAAAAATTCATGTGATTTGGCTTAAGCCACGTTGCTTTTGAAAAACGCCTAATTTCAAATGTGTCAACGAAGCACAAGGGCATAAGCTTCATTTTCATTGAGACATTAAAACAAACACTTTATGAGAGCCATTGAATTTTGTAGTGAGATTGTATGAATAGAGAGAGACCCACCATTAAAGAAGGCCCATTTGCCTTTTCCCCAACATTTAAAAGCCATCCTTAGTTGAATTGTGACCTATTATTTATTCAACCCATTTTCTTGCTAACCCCACCTGCGGTTCACACAAACCACCCACACCATGCGCCCTAAAATCACTGTCACAACTGTTTCTCTCCCTTTTTCTTCTTATTCTTATCCATCTTATTTCTACGCCCTATTCTCTTCATTTAAGACTTTTTTATAACGTTTCTATTTTTTTCATAATCAAGAAAATTAGACACAATTAAAAAAAAAAAAAAAANAAAAAAAAAAAAAAAAAAAAAACTCATCAAAGAGGCTTCAAGAACCTTTTTCCATTCACTACTACTTTTGGTGGCCAAACTTGTAAATTTATTGATATCTCAATGAAGTAATCCATTCTTATAGTTAGGTTTATATTTAAATGATTTCAAACGAGATAACTACTTTCTCCAAACCCGCCCCATTTCATTTTTCATCCTTACAAAAATCTCCATTTAATTCGATTGGATTAGATTTTCTAATGAAAAATTATTTCTCATTTGATTTTTTTCTTTAAAAAAATCAATAAAACATATTAAATGATTGATCATCTTAGAATTTAAATTTCATTATACTATTGGTGTCAATCTAGAGGTCTTTCATTCTTCTATTTTATCATTTAAATTTGTATCACATCAACTTTGATTCTTCAATTTAATTAAATTTTCTATTACTAAAACTCTAAAAACAAATTCATAAAATTTCGAAAATGTGAATGAAAATTTCTAAAGTACAAGCCAAATTTAAACCCAAGTAGTTTTATTCATAGTATTAAATTTATGTTGAAATGTCGTAGGTTCGACATCGATATTAAGGGTGAATCAATATTTCTATTATATAATAGAAAAACCCACGAAGCATAAAAAATAATCATCAAAACACCATTAATATAAATAATAGACATATTAACTTGTTTGGAAATCATAAAATATTTATTTACTAATTTAAATTTATTTTTGATTTTTTTATACTTTTTCCAAAAATATCCATCAAAATCGATTTTTTTATTGTTATTTCAATCGAAATTTCCATAAAATTAAAATCTCGATATTTTTGTGGACAATAAACCTCAGTTCTATAAAAAAAAAAATTGAAAAGAAAAACCCTGATAATACCTTTAAAGTTAACTTAGTCTAGCCAAAGATAGCTTTTTCATGCACGTATACATTTGGATGTTAAATAATTTTTGAGTACTATAAATATAAGGTATATTGGAGAATTTGAACTCCCGACCTCCAAAAAAAAAAAAAAAAGAAAAGTATATACTTGAAATTACAAACTATGGGGTGTTTGACTTCCAACTTGCCTTGAGTGGAGTAAGTTATTATAACCCACTCAATGAAGTATTTCACTAAAATAGGGTTGAAGTTGCCAACGATTATAATTTATATTTAGTTATTGTAAAACTATTTGAAAACCTTTATTATTTACTATGTCTACGATTTTGTAACTATCATCTCTTCTTATTTGCAATCTATACTAAAATGTTCTACATCTTAAATATAAATTAGGTATAATATAGATTAAATTAAAATAGTTTACCTATCAAACATAAACTATAATAATCAGTTCAGCACTCTAAAATGGCCGTTATTGGAGGCTAATCTCATCACCAATTGGATTATAAATGAATAAATATTTAAAGTTGATAATGGTACGTGCTAGTTGTAAAGTGGTATTGGGTTAAAAGAAAAATATAGGTATGAATTTGGAGAGTTTCTGTTTAGATTATTTATTTTATTGATCAAAATTGACTGCACTGCACAGTCTCCATTTTTAGAATCTCAACTTTTAAATAAAAAATCTTTAATGCGAGAGAGATGAGAAAGCATTATTTGGACATATACTACCATATTGTTAAAAGGAAAAGCTAAGTGGAAAGTCTGTTTATTATTTCTAAGCTTGGAAAAATGAATATTGGAATTGGACACGAATTTGGTTAAAGCATTTTCCAGAGTTTGCATCTTTCTCACTTGTTTTCTTTTATTTTTTTCCTCGAAAAGGAAAAAATAATAGTGGTGGCACAAATTACCTTTTTCACTTTTCTTTTTTCAAAATGGTTTATCATTAAATATTCGACTTCATGCATATTAATTATCATTAAGCTAAGTTCATTTTGACAAATACTATATCACGTTAAATGAAGTATAATTCAAAGTTTAAAAATGTAATTTAGGTCTCTATACACTTTAAAAAAAATATTTTTGGATGAGTTAAAAAATATGCATATGTATTTATAAAGTTACTTTTCTTTTTTATATTTGTCCAGGTTATATATATGTATGTGTTAAATATATACTAAAATTTCATTACCCAGAAAAGGAACAATTGCATCTAACAACTTTAATAAACTAGAAATAAACTAGCTGGACATAACGCGACTTGAACCCACCAACCATACCCACTTCAAAAAAAGAAGAGGGACTTCTAACAAGAAAATGATCAAAATCGCCATTACAAACAACAGTGCTTGAATCTGGGACATGAGGCGAAAGAAGTAACTTTCACAAGGAAGCCAACATGCCAATTTCGTCCACAAGAGATTGTGTTTCTTTTAAATCTATACACTCTCTATTCAAAACCCTAATAATGTTGGACGAATCTAACTCAATATAAATAAGGGGTATATATATATACACACTTTTTTATATGATAAATTATTTCAAATGGTAAAACTGTTGAAAATATTTACAAAATATAACAAAATTTTATAACTATCAATGATAGATGCTGATAGACGCTGATAGATTTCAATCTATCAGCGATATTGATAGACACGGATAGAAATCTATCAATTTCTATCATTAATAGTTCTGAAATTTTACTATATCTTATAAATATTTTGATTTATTTTTCTATATTTAAAAACCGTCCTTTTTATATATACATATTGTTTTTTGAAAAACACGAGTAGAATATCATCATTTTGGTTAATTTCCATATATCATCGTTGTAGTTAGCCCAATCAGGCCCAATGTCGATTTGGGTAATTTGGATCCAGAAATATCGGGCTTAGGCGGGAAAAGCATGAGATACCATGTCACATGGTATATGATTTAATGAAATTATAATAATTTTAATTATAAATTTGATCCAGTTCCAATAGATTGTATTTAATTTAATCCATATAATCTTTAAGAATTTCAATTTAGTCATTATAATTTTGAATCCTATAGATTTTATAATGCGTAAAAAGAAATCATATGATTTAGATAGTTGGCTACCATGTATTGGGTACATTATCTTCTTAGATACGTGGCTACCATGGATTGAGTCTATTACCTTTTAATCCAAATCTTTTATTTACCATTAGGTTAACCTATAATGATTATCATCTCCATCATTGTTATAATTTTGTAATTGGAAAATACATTAATACTAATTATTCCTACCTATTAAAGTTCGTCTTATATTAGATCTAGACCTAACATTAAGGGTTTATATTGGAACTAATACTAATCATGTATCCATGCTCTTCTGAGGTCAAAGAAAAAGTACAGTGGACCTCACAAAGATCGTTTCTCAAATATGCACTTTGAGCTTCACTGTTCTTTGAATATCTAACATTTATCTATGGTTTCGAGGTTTGGGTTTGCACTAGAGGGTTAATTAGCTGGTTAGGCTCCTATCACATAAGGCTTCGCTTTTTTTTTTTTTTTTTTTTTTTTTTTTTTATAATCCAGAGAAACTATTATTTTCATAGGGGAAAATGAATATTCTAGTAAGCATAGGGAGTGTAGAGTTCCCCTAAGAGAGGAGCCTGAGCGCAATCAAGAGACCTTATAAACATAACAAATCAAATTTGCATAGTGACAAAATTCTATAAGAATTAATAGAAATGGCAAAGCAGAAGCATATCTAGTAGCAAATGCAAAGAGAACATAGCCAGGTTACAGGGCTCGAGGTAATAGATCTATACTAACCAATTTATCTTGTAGCATCCATCAGGGAGTATCATCGGTAACAAGGATATCGCCAGTCGATCTATACACGCTCATTATTATTAAATATACAAAGTTAACAAATATTTGCAGGGTTATATGAACCTATTTGAGATATATCATATATATGAACCTATTTGAGATATATCATATACCTCTTTCTCCTTATAACTCATAACTATGATTAATTATTATGGTTTAACTTCATAATGAAATTTATTGGGGTAAACCACATTTAGGAATGTTTTGCAAGATTTATCACAACAATAAAATCATGGGATCAATGTTATTCCTTTAGTACAGTGTAGGGAGATTCAAATAATATACTTTGTGATTACTAATATGTTAATATGTCAATTGAATTATGTTCGTTTTGACAAATTAATAACCAATTTGAACTTAATCACGATCATAGAGACATGATTTAGAATTTTAAGCCTATATAATGCGAAACAAAATTAAAATTTATGAAGAAATAATATTTATATCTCAAACATATGGATGATTTTTTATTTGTCACATTAAAATGACGTCAGTGAGAATTTTTCTTACATACAATCAACCTTAAATTATGACTTGGATACTAGTAGTTAAAGATAACTTATAATAGTATTATATTGTGGGATAAAAAAACATTATACCAATGACGATATTTATCTTTATTTACTTATATACTACCGTAATGGAGAGTGGTGACACTTCATATTTGAAAACAGATCCAAGCAGTAAATCTTTAGAGTGATTGAGATGGCTTATTAAGAAAAAGTTGACGTTGAAAGAACACGAAAATAACGAAATGCATATTTATACCTTTTTGGTCAAAATTTTTATGATTATTTTCAACTCCATGTAATATAAGACCAAGCAATATTCATTATTCTAATCTTTAACGAGTCAGCCAGTACAACCTTTTCTTTCCTTTTTCTTTCTTCCCTCTTTATCTAATTTATAATTTGTTTTTGGTTGTTTCTTTTTCCGTAATTTATTATTAATTTAAACGAAAGTTTTTCTTCCGACCAAATTGAGAGGAAAAAAAAAATGATTAAATAATTACATAGCTGACTCATTACCGAACCCCAGTGACATAAAATTTGTTACACAAAAAAAGAAAATCGGAATATTTGATCAACCTGATATTGATAATTAATTTAATATATATAATACAGTTGGTTAATTAATTGAGAAATAGCTGACCGTAAACTGCCCGAACGGATAGGGCAGCTCGATCTTTCTTTCTTGTCGTATTTCCTCTCCACCAACCGACGCCATGTTTGATGTTTCTTTTTACAGATGGATTTGGGCATCACCGCACACAGAGCCGATCAAACGGTCAGAATAAGATCAAGAAATCTATGGCCAATTAGAAGCTTACACGTCATGATAATGGAGGAATATAGGTATGGCGGAATGCAGCGGCTTAAAACTTGCAATTTCTGCAAAAGAAAAGGAAGGAGAAAGGGGAACGGAATCGCTTTTACATCTCTCTCTTTCTCAATTCTCTGTTTTATTTGATTAGCAGAGGAGAGGGAAAGAGGGAGTGAAGATTACGATTTTGCTTCCTCTTTTTCTCTTGTGTTTTTGTTTTTTTTTTCCAGCGCTGGGATTTCTCATTGATCGATTGGTTGATTCATCGTCTTGAACGAGCTACGATCTTGTTGTGTTATCCTTGTTTATATATTTAAATTATTTGTGCTGCGGTTTGGGATGTCGATTGCACGGAGTTTTGATTTGTGGCAGAAGGATGCTTTCTTTTCCGCCGCCGAGGAGGTGCAAGAATCGGCTGACATGTGAGTTCCGTCTTCGCTTCTAGGGTTTGGCCGATTTGATCATGTACTTCTTGTTCTGCTTTTTTGATTGATTTTATTTGTTTTCAGTGCGTGAAATTCTCCATTTTTTCGAATTTCTATCACGTGGGTATGATAGTTGATTCCGGATATTGGTTTTTTCTCCCTTTCAACGATGTGAAGAATTTATTAACGGTCTTGACTTATAAACGAAGCCTTCCTTCCACCTTAGCTTTCGTTGGTTTTATGGCTTTTGTACCAATAAGTTTGCCAAAGGTGTCCTTGTACTTGCATATTCTTTTCTATGCGTTTTTGTTTTGATTTTATAGGTTTAGGGTTATACCTTGAAACCGTTGTTTGTTATGTTGTTGAGAGAGGGAAGACAGGAAGTGGAAAGGGGAAAGAAGATGTAAAATAGTGATTTTGGTAAAAACTGATGATTTGATTATGATATTTCATCAGCACAAAATGTTGGAGGGGAGAATGGTTAAGCATTTGGATATGTTGCAGACTAGTTCGAGCCGTTTCCTGTAAGGTGTTTCATCTTGGTACTGTCTACTGTGGTATTTGATGTCGATAGCAGATGAAATGAGGTGCACTCCCACAGAGAGAAAAGATTATCTGGTTTTTCAGATTCGCTAGTGGCTTTGTGAAGGATTATCACTATTTAAGTTTTGCTGAGAGCCTTATCTGGTGTTTTAGGCCAGAAATGGTGTGCTTACGGATGCAGGGCAGAGAATTTGAATCATGTCTCGTGGTATGTCCTTTCTCATTGAGAGTTCAGAGTCATTCATGACAGAGTTTGAGTTTGTATGTAGTTCAGAGATTGAGATTTGGGAAATGATGATGGAGTCTGTCGAGGATTCTCTTTTTTAAGGGAAAGACCATTTACTTTGGGAGGTTAACTTCTTTGGCGTTTTATGGTTTGTTTGGTTGGAAAGGGATAGGAGAACATTCGTCGGGGTTAAAAGCTGGGGATAATATTTGGGATGTGACATATTTCAACGCTTCTTGTGGCTCTTAATTCAAATTTCTTTCATGACTATCCTTTACTTTTGATTTTAAAATTTTAAGGTTCTTTTATGTAATATCTACTCTGGATGGACGTTTTGGATGTCTCTGTATTCTCTCATTTGTCTTAATCAAAGTTTCCTGTATATTTGTATCTATAAAATTCTCAACTATACATGATTCAAATTCTCTGAACTACAAACAAACAAACTCAAACTCTTCCATAAACGATTCTAAACTCTCAATGAGAAAGGGCATATTACAAAACATGATTCAAATTATCTTCCCTGCATCTGTAAGGTTGAGTGACTTGAGTCTAATATTGGTCATCCCTTTCTTTAAATTGCACTTTGTTAGATAAAATCATATCTTGATGTTGTTAAATACTTGTTCTTTCAAGTAGGATCAAAATCTGATGGTTTTGAATTTTCTCACGTTTCTTCTATCTTAAATGTCAGATTGGAATCCACATATAGGGCATGGTTGAGAGAGAGAAGAGCAAGGTTAACCGTAGAAAATTTGGATGAATTCACCAGGGAGTTGCGAACTGCTCTGGGAACAGCCAAATGGCAGGTGACTAATAATCTGTACGTAATTACTTCATTTTTGTTTTCAAAGTAGAGTGTCTCAGATATTCCTACCTCATTTGTTGACAACTACGACACAAATTTATTTTTTGTTAGGTTTATGTTTATCTGCCCTTATATTTAGCGATTTGTTTCTTAATTTTTATTATTCTGTATGCCACTCCAATTAAGTGATAGAGTTTGGTTTTCTCCTTCAATGTCTTAGTCTTTGAACTTTTTTGCATTAATAGAATACTTAATAGAATACTTATGCATGTCATTTCTGGATGCAAGTTTAGTTGGAAGAATTTGAGAAGGCTATAAGGATGAGCTATAGAAAACATGTGGATGGTACTAAGCTGGAAAGACATAGACAATTTATTGATGCCATTGAAAACCAGATATTCTGCGTCGAGGCATCATTACGTGAATATTTTATTGAGGAAGGCAAGCAACCCCTTAAATGGGTAAACCTTAATGAGGAAGAATGTGATGATTTAGCTGCATTTCTCTCTGGGACAACACCTACCATACGAGGTCCAAGAGATGAAAATTCAGAACCTGTACCTTCTTTTGAAGAATCTATTCATGAGACTTGTAATAGAAGACGAGAAGCAAGCAGTAACCACAGCAGCCTAGATATTGGCGATAAAGTTGAGGATATTCAAAATGCTCAGTTTGTCATGAAACTTCAAGATAATGAAATTTCACGTTCGAGGGATGATGTTTTATGTCATACTGAGAGGACAACCAATGGTAGAAGAGTGTGGAGTTCACCAAACTTTGATTCATTGACAATTGTTATTCCTGATGAGGATGAATGGAGAAACCCGATGGCAACGGTTGAGCCCACGCCTAAAGAAAAAGGATCAAGAACAATCCTCTGGAGGCAAACTAGACGGGAGTTTCTTCCAGCAAAGATTGCTGGTCATGTATGCAATCAGGTGAACTTTTTCTTGCTTCTGGAAAAGTAACATTGCACTTTACCATGGAAGTAAATACTAAATAGCGAACTTTCACAAGCATGAAAAGCGAACACAACTATTGTTTCACCATTGGGAACAACACCCATGTGTTTTATTTGAATGTGACTGTGATTAGAAAATCTCTAAACTCTTATAGATATTCATATTTTGGTTTGCCAGCTCTTTGCTAGGTTATCGGTTTGCAGGCAATTCCAGAGTCCAAGGAATCTGCAGCGTGGTTGCTCAGTTCAACTTACACTTGCTCTGATGTTAACTATTTTTTTATTGGGTAAGAAGTTAGAGCATGCATCTTGAAAGTTGAGGAGTCTAATTGACATAGTGAGGATGGTGAAATGATATACTGTTAATAAGCATATAAATTTGTAACTTGTATAATGTATGTGAGAAAAATCTTTGAAGGGATGCGTTGAGTTTCCTCGTGGTACTAAAAAAATCATGATATCATACTAGATTGCTTTTCTCATGCTTGAGATATGGGAGTCGGATACAACCTACTTGAATACTATATGTTCTATAGGTTGTACAAATGTGTCATTGAGTTCTAAATATATGAGAGTCGAACTAAATGAATTTCAGATAACTTTTGGTGCAATGCATTTTGATATCACGGTAGAACATTTCTATTCAGTTCATGTAGGATATTTTGCTTATATTTGGGGAAAAGATTAAAGGACAGTTCTGTCAGGGATCAACTTTGCCATTTTTCTAGCCATTTATCTTTACTACCAACTATTAACACATTTGTAAGAAAAAAATTCAGATGACCTCGGCTTGGACTTGCCCAATTGGGTGACTTTTTGTTATTTCTTCTTTTCTGGTTTAGAGTGAATTTAAATTTTATGCGTCTCTTATTTACCTTTTAAACGCCATTATGGACCTTGTAAATTTGAAAATTCATATGTTGTTCTTTATTTTAAAAGTATCCGTAGAAAGTTTTTAAGAAATATAATATGAAATTCAGACGACCTTAATTTAATTGTAGTTGCATGAACTAATTTATGTGCTCTGTTGTGGTATTTTTCTTATCTGGTTTTCCCCCCTTGTTGCAGTGCCCTTTGTACTTTATTCAACTTGACATTCCTGTATGAGACATCTACAATATAGCAGGTACATCTTTCTGTTTAAATACTTTTCTTGTTATTTGAGTTGCAAACGGTATAAAGGCTTTCAGTTGGTATTACGACAGTGCATTGCCACCGTTGGGGATTTTCCTGGAAGTTTAATGGGGTCATCAATTACTGGGATGATCAATTACAAAGTGAACAACTATTCCTTTGATGTCTTTCAAGTATAGGCCTTCGGCTGAAGCAAACTTTTGTGAAAAAAACAGAATTACGAAGCGAATGACTATTGCTATTAGTATATGACAACTTTGAACTTCTATTTTCTTAAATAGTTAAATAGGAGAAATCTTGTTCCTGAAGGATCAGAAGGGAGAAAAAAGATACTGGTTTCTTTTAGTTTCCTTGGGATTTGGGAAGGATTTTAGGGTCCACCACCACTAAGAAGTTAGTGCTCGCAAAATGTTCTTAAAATGGATTTTTTTCTGAAAGCTTCCCATCAACTTTTTCTTGTTTGGAACAATCAGAAATCGAACTCTCTTTTCTGGAAATTTGAAATTTGAAAATAATCCCATTTTGGAAATTTGAAAGTTTAAGGGTGTGTTTGGATTAACTTTTAAAGTGTCTAATTTTGAAAATAAGTTATTTTGGAAAAAATTTGAAGTGTTTTGGTCCACTGAAAATAGCTTCTTAAACACTGTCAAAGTTTATTTTAAACAGTTTTTATCAAAAGAGTTTTAATAAAATTGACTTTTTCGAAAAACATTTTTTTATCCAGTCAATCCAAGCAAACACTTAGTCCGCTGCTTTTGACTATTTAGTATGCATTTGACTTGTCTTTTGAAAAATATTTTTATTTTTTCTTGATGAGAATATTCCATGAGCAAGGTTAGTTTAGGACTTTCCTTTGAAAGAAAAAATATATTTTTTTAATTGGAGCATTTATTATTATATATGCATGTTTGGATGAAGGTTAGTTACGTTCTTTCACCACTCTTAAGTGTCTCTTATATGTTCTTGTAATTTCTCAAACCATTTGTGGTTCTCAGTGGGAAGGCCTTTGTTAAACCCTTCTCTAAAATTGTAACTAAGCACCTTATCATTTTGGAAATGTACCTGCTGCTGGACTAATGACAAATCTTGGGTACTCTATTGGGACTGAGCCCAATCCAGGCCTCTGTTTTGTCTTATTCCCCTAGTTTTTTAGTATGAATTTTATTTGCTTCAACTCTTTAGTTGTTTAGACTTCATTTTTACAATATATCTTCATATAGTAGAGTTCGGGTCAATTTGAGTATGTCTCTTCAAACTGCTATGGTTATATAACTTTGGGACATTCCATTCTTTAGAATTTAGGATGTTTAATATTCTAGATATGTGGTCATCATGAGCTCCAATTAATAAATGTTGTTAGTGAGACTTAAAACGTGATACCTAGCCATTCTTCGTCATCTGCCAATTCCATAAGCTCATATTTCCTTTGAAAGAAACGGCATTGTTCATCTTACATATCGAATGACTCATAACCTATCCCTGGTGATGTTGGATCTCGGTTGATTGTATACTTTTGATCAACTTCCAAAATTTTACTATTTGAAAGACTTCTGAATTAGGTTTTTCTTTTGTATGCAGTGGTTACAACAGATATAGATCTCAAAGCTCTGGAGAAGTGAAGGTGTTGTTTCCAGAGGATTGAAGCAGGCCAATTTTATTTTTGTTGCTATGAAAAATGTTAAAAGGCAGCAAGAATTAGGATATGACTAGAGATATTGTAGTGTCACAATATCAATATGTATGCAAAATCTGCAGTCATTTAAAACATAAGGCTGCTGAAGAATGTATTATAGGAATTGTGGTTTGTGTATTGGGTCTGTCGTTTCTCACTCACTCTCTAGGGATTATTTGAAGAATCAAAAGATTGATGATCGTCCTATCAAAATCGTCTCTTTAAATATAATTTGGTTACATGGAAAAGTCGTCCTCAAATAATTTTATTGACGATATAGTTTGAAATTATTTCTCTGGACTGGACTATTTAACTCGGTTGGGTTGGCATATTTATACTATTTTTCAAATAAATTTTAAAAAGCACAATATTATTGGTTAAATTATAATATTGATTGGAAGAAGATTAGAATTTAGTCTTTATAAATTAAAAAGTTCAAATTTGGTCATGTAACTATAGTGTGTTGAGATTAATAATTAATAAACGTGACATTCTGTTGGACTCATAAAGAATGTACCCTTTGATATATTTATTTCATATTGTAGTTGTTTTAGTTGGTTTACAACTTTTGAAAGTGACTGAGGTTTTAGAATCACTCTTCTGTCTAATAGAACAACCATAAATTTAGCTGTTTTTCTTTTCCTCTTGAATTTTTATTTTTACATGATATATTAGATATAGAATTAAACCGTATGTTTAAAGGCTCTAACTTCTAACTTAGGGGTGTTTGTTTTAAGAATAGACCGCAAGGAGCCTTGCTCAGTAACAAAGAAGCACCGTGTCATGCGGGGAATTCAGGAAAAGAGAAATGCCATACGGTGACATTGTTGTTGGGAATGGCCTGAACTCATAGTTCGTAAATGTTGTTAACATGTTCTATTTATCAATAAAAATGTCATTGAGTTTTTTATTCAATAAATTACTATTGATATTGCATCATTCTACGAAAATCCAATAAACGAATCCATGAATATAGCATGAATACTTTAACTTTATATGGCGACATAAAAGTTGATCAAGTTTTAGTATGTAGCCAAAATGGTCTACGAGTATATGGATGAGATTGGGTACCTCATCCTAGTGACACTATTGAATGCGACCCATTTTGTATACCGATACAAATGATGTGATCCAAAACTCATTCATGTAGAGACATGTGAGTGGGAGTATCCTATGTAATGAATTTGCATAAGATCGGACCTCGAAATAGTCACTTTTCTTTATAACAACTGTTTACTGTTAAAACTGACTATCTCAAATTCAATGACCTAGGGTTGCTCGATCTTAGTCCTGAGCCAACTATGAACTCCTGTTTATTCGGGATTATCCTTTGATCTGCATAGGTGAGAGTAGTCCAACAACACTGCTCAATAAGCCTCACATTCTAGGGATAAGACCGGACAGATAGCTGGGGACATAGCCTTGCAATATGGAATTCATTCCTACCCGATTTAGGNATTCTAGGGATAAGACCGGACAGATAGCTGGGGACATAGCCTTGCAATATGGAATTCATTCCTACCCGATTTAGGGTTAGCATATGGGTTGTTCTCTTAAGCGCTGATGCCTTGTCTTGAACAACGGGGCCCCACCTTCTCATGGAAGAGAGGGTTATGCTTTATAAGTTGGACTATAAATCAATTATACAATGGAGGATCAATGGGAGCTTAAGGAGCAAGATGTATTTACAGGGGTAGAATAGTAATCTTTGATCCAACTGTAAATATGAACGACATGTGAAGGATTGATTTACCGATTATGGTTAAAATGGACAGAAATGTATCTACAGTGAGGAGAGTGCAACTATCGAGCTATAGTGGAATGTTTTGGTAGTTAACGAATAGTAATTAATTTGGTTTAAAGAGTTTAACCGATTAATTACAAGCCGTTGGAGCTCATGATTTGTAGGTCCATAAGGTCCCTCTACTAGCTCGTAATTAGGATTAGTAAATTAAGTAATCTTGAAAAGATTTGAAATTAGGGTTTAAAATTGGAAATGTTCAAATTCAATTAAGGTTTCTACTTATTGTATTTGATACAATTAAAATGTTTAATTTTATCGAAATTAAACGAAATTGGAGAAATGATTTATGTTTAAAATATGATTTAAATATTAATTGTATAATATTAATTTCATTATTAATTTAATATTTGATATTAAATTAATAAAATTAATTAAAAGGTTTAATTAATTAGTTTCATTTAAAAATTAATTAATTGAGTTAATTTTTATAAAACTAAATAAGTTTAATATAAAAAAATGGTTTTAGAAATTATTTTTGGAAAAACCTTTTGAATTTTTTTTTTCAAAGTGGAGATTTCCAAAATGTAGGAAATCTCCATTATGTATTTAACTTATTCACAACTCCATTTTCTCCATGAAGTAGGAGCTGCCCTACATGCAAGCAATGAATTTGCATAATGAAAGCTCTATAAATTGAAGTGCTGAAATGAATTATGATTCATGCTTACAAGAGCTTCAAAAGAAACTCTGCAGAAATCACCAAACCCTCTTCATATTTGATACACTTCCAGCTCAATTTAGTGTTTCCACCACACAATCCTTGCAAGAGAATAGTAGAGAAGATCTTGGTGGTTGTCTACTTAAAGATTGAAGCACTTTCACGTGGAACTCAACTGGACTTGAAGAGGATACTTCAAAGGTATTGTATTTAGCAAACCATCTTATGTAAAAGTTACTTTGAAGCATGTTTTAAACTCAAATTAAGTATGATTAGAGTGCTTATTGATTTTTTTTTTCCTTTGCTAGACGTTAATAAACTTTAACAATTGCAGAGTGGAGAATCGTTGAATGAGAACTCTAGAGGAAATATCCCACCGGTTAGACCAACCATAAATGAAATGGACGACGTTTTTGGCCTACAACCCACTACTCAGTAATTACAAAACTCGAAAGCAACCAACAAGATATAGGAAAACCAAGAAGAGGAGCACAAAGAATCATCCACAAAATTTTCAAAATCTTAGGCATCAACCGAGATGCACCACTGCCGTATCCACAGAGGTTGAGAAAAATGAACGATGAAACCAATTTCGGCGTTTCCTAGTGGTGTTAAAACAATTGCACATCAACATCCCATTGGTCGAGGCACTGGAGTAGATGCTCTCGTATGTGAAATTATTAAAATATATACTCTCCAGAAAGAGAAGGATTTAAGCATTCGAGATCGTAGGATTAACCCAGAAATGTAGTGTCATAATTCAAGAAAAGATTCCAACAAAAATGAAAGACCCCGAGGGTTTCACCATCCCTTGCCCCATTGAAGATGTTGAAATAGAGCAAGCCCTATGCGATCTAGGGGCCAACATAAATCTGATGCCCCTTTCCATCTTCAAAAAGTTAGGAAACGGTGAAGTACAACTAACTACAACAACACTACAAATGACGAATTGTTCTCTAGCAGGACCATCGAAGATGTGTTGGTAAAAATGGATAAATTTAGATCAAGATATGCCTATCGTTTTGGGCAAGCCATTCCTATCCACTGGTTGCACACAGATTGATGTACATAAAGGAGAAATTACCATGAGGATGAATGGATAAGAGATAAAATTCAACGTCCTCAAGGCATTAGAGTTCCCAGATGAAGTGTATGTTTGTCATGCAGTTGACATAGAAAATGACTGGCTCTATGAAACAGACCTTGGTAGTGATAATGAAGATGAAGAAAGAAAAATGGATCAGCAGCTCCATACTCTTGTTATGCGGCGAACGTTGTTGGGGTTGATGCCCTAAAGTTTCGTGTTCTGTAGTTTGTAAACAGTTTGTACGAACGCTTGTGTTGTTAATATATGATATTTACTTCACATCTGTATTTTTGCTCAGTTGCTTGTTTTATTTGCTTTACACAAACCAATAAACATAAAATCCCTGGTTATCTGTATGTGACTCAAGCATGTATGTGGTGACATACAAGTGGGTTATGTCTTGAGTGATAACCAAAATGGTCTGTAGTATATGGATATAGGAGGGAAACCTTATCATGGTAACTCTACGGACGCAACCCACTTTGTGGAATGGTCACAAGTGTTGTGACTTGTCACAGATGGTCTGATCCTGATCATTCGTGTTGGGGACATCCTATACAAAGAGTTTATATAAGACTGACCACGAAGTGTTAACGTCTCGTTATATAACACCGTTCATGATAGAGACTTCACTTCACTAGGATGACCATAGGTAACATGACCTCAATCCTGAGTGAGTTGGGAACTCCTGCCCTTGAGGGAGGTCTTTTGATTTGTATGGGTGCGAGTGGCCAGGTCGCCAATTCAAAACCTACCATTTTGGGGATTCATCTGATTTGGGAGCTGGGAACTCAACTACACAAGATGAAATTCACTCCTTCCTTGAGGCAGGGGTAAGTAGATAGATAGCTCCCTTAAGGGCTGGGGCTTGAATAATGTGGCGCCACACACATTTTCTTGGCCCGAGAGTGTTCACATATAGTTGGAGTATGTTGTATTATTCATTAGAGGAATCAGTGGTACTTAAGGAGTGAGATGTAACTACAGGGATAAAACAGTAATTTGGTCTAGTTGTACTTACGAGCATCTGTGAAGGGTCATCGTACTCATGATTGGTTATTTTCGATGGACACATAAATATATCTGTGGTAAGAAGAGTTCAACTGTTGATATTTAGTGGAATGCTTGACAGTTAACGAATGGTGGATCTTGTCGCTAAAGAGTTTAGTAAGCTATTCACGGACAGTTGGAGCTTCGAGCCACAGGCTCATTAGGTCCCCTGGGTAGCTTGGAAAAGTCGATAACCAGTATTTTGAAATGTTTCAAATTGACAAAAGGAAGTTCAATTATATATGATATAATCGGACTGGTTAATTATTTATGAATATAATTGGCTAAATGTATGAGATACATTATTTGGAGAAAATTAGATATAAGTATGATTTATATCAAGTAAGGAGAAAAATACTATAGTGATATGTGATATCAAACTATAGGATAAAAATATAATTTGATATATTAATTAATTAATTAGTTTTGATATAATTATATGATAATTAATCCAAAATTGACGTTCGGACGTGGGTTAGTGAGGCAATGTCGGTTATTGTAACCGATGAGTTAAAATTCACGTTCGGACGTGGGTTAGTGGGGGCAATCGCCCAAAAAAATTCACAAGAGCGCGCAGGTGTTCCAAAACGATCGCTGTAAGAAAATCGAGAGCCTATACGATAGTCGCTCTTCGTCTAGACGATCATCTACCTCGCGCCTAAACGATCGCATACTGTCGCCTACACGATTGCATAGCTTCCCTAAACGATTGTATAGTGTGTCGATTTTGCTAAACGATCGTATATCTTTTCCTAAACGACCGTTCAGTAAAATCTACACGATCGTGTAGCTTCTCCTAAACGATAAGTATTTTGCTATGCGATAGCGTCTTTTTCCCTCCCACTTGCTTATCGCCTACACGATTCATACTTTCTCCTTCCTCTACCAAATTCACCAAAGACCACGCTTTGGATTCTCACTCCGAGAATACCCGGGGCTCTTTACTGGTGGTGTTGTCCCCACGGCGTTCATGTTTGCAGTTGTTTGTGCTGCTGCAGTCGATGTTTCCACTGGGCGTTGGTAGATCGCGTGGAGGTTGTCTGCTGCTTTGAGTGTTAAAGTGTGAAGATCGTCTTCAACTGGTATGACACTCTTTCTCTTGTTATTTTGTTGTTCATAGCATGTCGATAATTAGTGTTTGTTTGCATAACTGTATGTTTTGAATATATAATGTGTATTTGGGTCACAGTGAGATCGGAGCAATCCGAACGCGCTCATGGAACTCTTCAGTAAGAGATCCTTCAAACATAACTCAGAGGAACTTTGAACCTCTGAGCATAGGTGATCGAGAAAGCAAAGTAAACCTTCATTGGAACAAACTCCTACGTTGGAAATGAAGCTGCTCTCCACACATTTAAAATATGCCTTCCTTGGTAAAGGAGGAACACTACCTGTTATTATCTCGACCACTTTGACTCTAGGAAATGAAGAAGCACAGTTAAAATTTTTGAAGAAGTATGTCCGAGCCATCAGGTAGACAATCATGGACATTAGGGGGATCAACCCCTTGTATTATATGCACAAAATCTGACTTGAGGAAGAAAAAGAAGGCTCGATTGAACCTCGACACATGCTTAACCTTACGATGAAGGGGGTGGTAAAGAAGGAAATAATCAAGTGGCTGGATGTAGGCATAATCTACCCCATTTCTGATAGTAAATGGGTGAGCACCGTTCAGTGCATTCCAAAGAAAGAAAGTATCATTGTAATCACTAATCAGAATAACGAGATGATACCCACCTGAACTGTCAGTGGAGAATTTGTATGGATTACAGGAAGTTAAACGCAACAACCAAGAAGGATCATTTTCCACTACCATTCATTAACCAGATGCTTGACCGACTAGTTGGAAATGATTTCTTTTGCTTCTTGGATGGATATTTCGAATACAACCAGATAATGGTCGCACCCAAATATCAAAAAAAGACTACGTTTACATGCCCATACGGGAAATTCGCCTTTCGACACATTCCAACGGTGTATGATGACAATCTTTTCTGATTTCTTTGAGGAATTAGTGGAGATATTTATGGATGATTTCTCTATAATCAGAAAATCATATGAATCATGCTTAGCTAACCTCAAGTAAGTCTTGCAAAGATGTGAAGGTACCAATCTAGTGTTGAATTGGATAAAATGTCATTTCATGATAGATAGGTATCTAAATCTGGCTTAGAAGTGGATAAAGCTAAGATCGAATCTGTTGAGAGATTACCTCCCCTGACGGATGTAAAAACCTTGAGAAGTTTCCTTGGCCATGCTGGTTTTTATCGCAGATTTGTTAAGGATTTATCGAAGATCACGCATCCCCTAAGAATGTTACTTGAGGTAAACAGATCTTTTGTTTTTTTTATGAAAATTGTTTACAGGCGTTTGAAATGTTAAAGCAAACATTGGTCATGACACCTATATTGATTGCACTAGATTGATCACTTCCTTTCGAGTTGATGTTCGATGCCAGTGAGTATGTGATGGAAGCCGCCTTGGTTCAATGCAAAGAAAGAGTTATGCATCCCTTTGCATATGCCAACAAAAATCTCAATGAAGCACAGGTCAATTATACGACCACTGCAAAGAATTGTTGTCGTGGTGTTTACGGAACAAAAATTCAGAGCCTACATATTGTGGTTGAAAGTCAACTTCTATACTGACTGTTTAGCAAATTAGATACTTGATGATCAAGATAGACGCAAAACCTCAGTTAATTTGATGGATTTTGTTGTTGCAAGAATTCAATATAGAAATTGTTGATAGAAAGGAAACTGAGAATAAAGTGGCTGACCATTTATCCTTTCTTGAGAACTTAGAAGTTGATAGCATGCAGCCTGAAGTCAACACATGCTTTCTTGATGAAGTTGTGCTAAAGATTGATGATTTTGAGCCATGGTATGCATATATTGTCAATTTTTTGGTATGTAAGCAATTCCCTGAAGAGTACAACGCACAACAGAAAAAGAAAATAATGCATGAATGTAAGTTTTACTACTGGGATGAGCCCAATCTAAACTGGCATGGACCTGATCAAATCTTCAGACAATGCATTCCTGAAATTGCATACCAGCGCATACTATCTCAATGTCATGAATCATCTTTTGGTGGTCACTTTGGCAGAGATCGAACGACAGCTAAAGTTCTTTAGTGTGGAAATTACTGGCCCACCTTATTCAGAGATGCCAGAGATTTTTGGTGAGATGCGATAGTTGCCAATGAATAGGTAATATTTCAAAGAGGAACGAGATGCCCCTGTCTTTAATTTTGGAAGTTGAGTTGTTTGATGTATGGGAAATTGACTTCATTGGACCATCTCGCCCTCAAATTGCTATAGTTACATTTTGGTGGCTATTGATTATGTATTAAAATGGGTTGAAGCTATTTCCTAAACCATAAATGATGCTAAGACAGTATCCAAAATTCTTCAAAAGCATATCTTCACATGCTTTGGCACCCCCTGAACGATCATCAGTGATAAAGGTATACATTTTGTAAATTGCATCATTAGCAAATTACTAATTAAATATGGTGTGCATTACAAGATAGCAACGACATACCACCCATAGACAAATGGACAAGCAGAAATTTTCAATCACGAGATGAAGTCTATTTTTAAAAAAGTCATCAATACCACTCGGAGGGGCTGGATGCAGAAGCTTGATGAAGGACCTGGGATTACTGAATTGAATATAAGACGCCTACAGGGATGTCCCTCTATGCATTGGTATTTGAGAAACCATGTCACTTGCCTTTGAAGTTGAAACATAAAGCCCATTAAGCCACCAAAAAGTTGAACTTGAACTTGCATGCAGTTGAAAAAGCGAGGAAACTGCAATGAAATGAATTGGACGAATGGATACTTCAAGCTTACGAAAATGCAAAGATATATAAAGAAAGGACTAAGTGTTGGGATGATCAACACATCTGTAAGAAAGCCTTTTTTATCGGACAAAAAGTTCTTTTATCTAATTCACGATTACATTTGTTCTCGAGAAACTTGCAGCCATGATGGTTAAGACCCTTCATAATAAAAGAAATCTTCCTGTATAAAGTAGAGGAGCTAACAAACGAGAAGGAACAAATGTGTTTAAGATTAAGAGGCAAAGAATCAAACCGAGGTGAAGTCGATCGCAACAAAGTCTCCATTGATCTTGGAGAGCTTGAGTGAAGAATGGATGGACAATTCTTGTGGCAAAAATAATGATATCTCACCAAGGACACATCCTAACTCTTTTGTATCTTTACTTTATATCTTGCTTTCTTAATTTTATAATTTTCTTTTATTTGAACTGCTTGAATTTTGTGGAAATTGGCTATTTGAAAGTAGTTGCGATGATTTTTGAATGGTTTGATTGAACATTAAATTTATGGGAAAAACAAATGAGAGTTGTGATCAATGTAGAATGCGGAGAGGTGACAAATCACCGCATCTAACACGCTAATCGTAGGAGAGGGTACCTGGAAGGTTTTTGACCATTAGTGGGATTTGAAAAGACGTCAATCACGTGTGCTCCTGACATGACGTCACATCTTCCATTCTTTTAATGCGCCATAATTATGCTAATGTCATGCATTAACCCACGCGTCCACTAACACCTATAAAATTTAGGTTCCCTGTGAAGGGTCCGCAGTGGAAGTGGATCATTCTAATTCTAAAAAATTTACAGAACATAATTTTACAGAGAAATAGAACAGATCATGCATTTAATTAAACATGCTTGAGAAACTAAGAAGAGAAAAAAGGAATAGAAGACTTACCCTTGAAGAACGAAATCTTCACGTTTCCTCTTCACTGTAAAAATCACGAACACCAAAAAGGGCACTACCACAAAAGCAACCTCGGTATTCTCTGGATGAGAATCCAGGAAGAGTGGGTTCTGACTATTTTGGTGAGGGAAGGGATTTGGAGAGGAGAAAAGAAGAAAAGCTTGAGATCTAATATGAGATATCAGAACTACCTCGTGTGTTTTTTCTATGTTTTCTTTCTTCACCACACAGAGAAGAAGAAAGTGTAACTAACCCACATACACGATTTGGAGAGAAAGAGGGGGAAGGAGTTACAACTCCTTGCCAAATAACATTAATTCAATAAATAAATAAAATTAAATAAAATTTATTTTTTTATTTATTAAATTATTTGATATATATTCACATGATAACTACCTTACCATATAATATATATTAAACTATATGTTATATAAAACATAACATATAGCCTATAGATTTAATATTATATCATATAAAATATAACCTATGGTTTCCTTTCTCTTACAAATGACTTTTAATATAAATCACATTTATATTAATTTTAACCATATGAATCCAAATCATATAATTAATATTTGAATCATATTCAAATATTCATTTCGTCTCATAAATACTTAATATTATAATGTATCAAATACATTATAATAATTATATCATATATAATTAAATTAAATTAATTATATCACATATAATTAATTTCCTCAATTAACTTGAACAATTCAAATTAATCCAAAAACCGATTCTCATTAAAACCCACTGAGCTACCGAGGGGACTTCATGGACCTGTAGCTTGAAGCTCTAACCAGGCGTGAATAATTAACTAAACTCTTTAATTTAAATAGGACCCTACGAGATTTAGGGCATCAACCCCAACATTCTCACCCATACAAATCAAAGGACCACCTTCATAGGTAGGAGTTCACAACTCACTCAGGATTCATTCATGTAACCTATGGCCATCCTGGTGAAATGTAAGTCTCTATTATGAACGACGTTATATAATGAGATTAAACATTTCATGGTTCGGTCTTATACAAACTTCTTTGTATAGAATACCCCTGCGCACATGTATCCACATGAATGATTTGGATTAGATCATTTGTAGCACTTTACAACAGTTGTAACATCTACAAAGTAAGTCGTATTCATAATGTCACCAGGATAATCCATATACTACAAACCATTTAGGTTATCACTTAAACATGATCCAGTTTAAGCTACAAGATAACCTTGGATGTTAGTTTATTGGTTTGTGGTTAATGCAACTAATTTTGAAATAAAACATCAAATATTTTATTACATAAATAAAATATTTGTTGATAACTTGTAAAAATACAAGTTATTATATCTCTTTAATTTAAAATAATAAGGCAAAGACACACAACTTAGATAAATTTTGCCAATAAATTTATACAAAAAGAAAAGCATGCGATCACTTACTTCTAACGCATAACATATTTAAATTCCAGACTAATTTCGCTACTGTGCAGTATACCCTTCTGAAGTCTGATGATCGCGTGATTGCATGCCCATTAATGCGTTCAAAGCAAGAAGCAGTCTGAAAAGAAAATGAAGACGATCGCATAGGCTGCAAGCGACGAGGCATGACATGACATGGGCGGTGGGTGTCACATTACAAGTTGCATTGGTGGCTAACAGGAAAGCTATGTTGAAGATTCAGTGAACCACTGACACGTTGCAGCCAGCGCAACAGGATATGGAATTTAATGCGCCCCATCAACGCAATCATGAGCTTAAGAAAAGTAGTGATCGTAAATACCTATAAATACCCATGCAAATTCCATGCAGAAAGATATATGAATAGTGAAAGGACTTAGTCATTAGTTATTAGAATTCTGAGTTCGAAGTTCTTATTATACTAAGAGATACATTGTGGGAGACAAGAAGAATACCCTGAGAAGGGATTCTGCTTGAAACCCCTATCGTTCTTCCATAGAAACTTCTTGGTGAGAGCTTAGGACTCTAGGGAAAGAAGAAGATTATTCTGTTCGATTATCTAAGGAAACAGCTATAAAACAAGCCGAAGGAAGCAAGACATTACGAACCACGGCTTGACTTTTTGACCCTTTTCTCTTTTTGTATATTTGTATTGTATTTCTTGTATTGACAAATTTAGAATTGCAATATGAATACATGTTTGTTATACATCTTGTCTATCCTTTCCACCAATATCATGCATAGCTAGATCTCTTCATGGGTTGAGAAGGTTGTAGCTAACTTAACTAAATAACTGGAGGAATCATGCGATCAACTTGTTTTTTTATACATGCTTATATTTGTTGCTTGAATCAATTGAGAAATTGTTCTAAGTAAAGCTAATCTAAGTTTGAGAAAATTTAGATTAAGACCTCATAAAACGAGAGAAAATGTTCCCTAGAAATAAGTACATTATCTGCATATTACACCTATTGCTTATATCTTAGAGATAAGATAATGTGGCAAAAGACACTGAGAAGTGCTAGGTGTAACATTGAGTGTATAGCTTGATCGCATATTTCATTCAATTATTTAGAAAATGTTAGTGAAAGTTCTTCTTAACCTTCCTATCGCATAACTGTTATCCAACTCACACTGCTTCACTTTAGACATAATCCCCATTGCATATTTAGGTTTAAGTTTACTTATTCAATTACTCGAGAACATTTTTAACACATGCAAAGATCATATTTTTAGTTTCATCGCATACTTACTAGCAATCCCTACGTTCGATCCTGGACTCACCAGGAACTTTGGTCAGATTTGCACTTGGGTTTGATTGAAGAAAACTAAGCATTTAATTCTCATAAGTATTATTATTTCATCGCATGAACAGAACGCATCATTTGTATATTACAATTAAAAATGATAGGACCCTACGAGATTTAGGGCATCAACCCCAATCGAAAATCCCTTCCCCTTCTTCTTTTGTTTTCCCATTTAAAATTCGCTGAAACCTTAAATTCTCTCTCTGCAAAAATTTCGACAAAATCTTCGATGACCTATCAAAACTTCTTCCGTAGCCAATACGAGGTGGTTATTCCAACATATGTACTCTGGCTGGTAGAAATTTCAATCGTCCGCCTCCCTACCCCCTCATCTAGCACTCATTCGTTTTCTGAATTTTGTTTGGTTTTATGCCCTAAAACTCGTAGATAGTAAATGTAATTAATTGTCCGTCTTAATAAAAAGTTATTGATGTTATTTCAATAAATGTTATTGATTGTGTTACGCCATTAGTAAAGAGTTATCAATGTTGATTCAATAAATGTTATTAATTGTCTTATATTTTATTTGTCTTAATAACCCTAAATCCAATAAACTAATATCCAAGGCTGTCTTATGGGTCTTGAACTATATGGGAGACATATAGCGATTAATGTTCAAGATACAACCTAATGGGTCTATGTATAGGGATAAGGTTGGGTACGTTATCCTAGTGACACTATGGATACGACCCACTTTCTATTTGATACAAATGCAATGATCCAACGCGTTTATGTAGGTGACATGCGAGTGAGGGTATCCTATGTAATGAGTTTGCATAAGACCAGACCACGAAATAGTAACTACTAGATGTAGCACCATTGACTAGTTAGGTTTCTATTTCAATAGGATGACCTAGGTAACCTAATTTTAATCTCAAGTGTATTATGAACTTCTATCCACGAAGGATTGTTCTTAGATTTGTATGGGTAAGGGTGGCCAATTTTCCAACTCAATAAGCCTACCATTTTGGGTAGGGGAACTAGAAACATAATAATAAAAGATGGAATTCACTTCTTTCTAATTTTAGAATAAGTAGATGAGTGTTCCCTCAAATGGTGTCTCTGGGACTTGAAAAAAGGATCCTACCCTCTCACGGATCCGAGAGGGGTTTTTGTTTAATAGTTATACCTTAAACATGTTGTTCATTAGAGAAGCACTAGTACTTAAGGATACAAAGGTAACCAAGGGTAAGATGGTAATTTGATCCAGTTGGTGTTACAAATAGTTATGAAGGACTAACTTGTTGTTAGTGGTCTATATCCGTGGACACAGAAATATATCTACGGTAAAAAGAGTGCAGTTGTGAGTCTTTAGTGGAGTGTACCCACAGTTAATGAATATTGATTAATTTGGTTAATGAGTTTAGCCAATTAATCTCACATCGTTAGAGTTTCTGATCTGTAGATTCACCAAGTCCACTTGTTAGCTCACTAAAGGATATTAATGAGGAATGATTTGAATTGTTGAAATCAATTGAGGAAATTGTATTTTGATGTGATTAATATATAATTAATTATGAATATGATCTATAATTCAAATCATGTAAGAGAGATATATTTGAATGAGATTCAAATATTAGATTTATACGAATTGGATTCCTAAAGAGATGTATACATATAAATACGTGATATTTATATGTTAATTAACTCTATATTAAATATGATTTAATATAGTTACTTAATTGATTGATCAATGGTTAATTAATTGATTAAGAAATGATAGAGAGGTAAAGGAATATAAACATGTGATGTTTATATATATTAATTGATTAAATATATATATTAAATTAGATTTAATACATGGTTGTTTAATAATGTGCCAATTAATTAAATAAGGGGTTATTTAATTAATTGGCATGAAGAGTAAAAAGGAAAATGCTTGGAGAAGGGATAAACCCTTCCCCATATATAATCATCTTATTAGTCCATCTAGGGCAAAAATTATTTTTTTGAAAAATATACCCTAGCCTTCATAAATTAATTTCTCTTAACATTCTCTACAATCTCTCTACCTCTTTCTCTTTCAAGGGTTGGTGACCACTCATCCAACTCTTGGAATTCTAGAGAATAACAAGGTTATTTTTGTGGTAGTGTCGATGATCGTTGAGGAGACATTCGTGCCAAGAACAAGAGGAATTTCGGGAGCTTGGAAGTCTATAAAGGTAAGAACCGTTCATCCCTTTGTTTCTTCCTCCTTAAAGCATGTTGTAATACATAATATATGTTGTTTATCGTTTTATTCTATGTTTTAGCTTATTGTTTTTGTTTCATTTAAATTGGAAAATTGAATGCAAGGCAATCCTAACGATTTCGCTCGAGATTTGATCCCTACAATTGGTATCAGAGCCAATTTCTTACATATTGGTTTTTTCGTGGAAACAAAAATCAGTGTAGAAAGGTGAGTCTATAATTTGCATTTTGAATGAAGGTTTGCAATATTAGACGTTTACAATTTTTTACACTTAGCTTTACGTTTTAATCTGAATAAGATGTAAGGGCCCGATGAAATCATTCCTCATTAATCTTATATCGTTGGAGCTTTTGATCTGTAGATCATTTTATTGGGTTTTATGCCCTAAAACTCATAGATAATGAATGTAATTAAATGACCGTCATTAATAAATAGTTATTAATATTTTTCTCAATAAGTGTTATTGATGTTTTATTTAATTTTGTCTTATTAATCCTAAAATCCAATAACTAACATCCTAAGCCGTCTTATGAGTCTTGAACTGTATGTAGAGACATATAGGGATTAATGTTCAAGATATAACCTAAAGGGTCTATATTATAGGGGTAAGGTTGGGTACCTTATCCTAGTAACTGTATAGATACGACCCACTTTGTAGTTGATACAAACGCAATGATCCAACATGTTCGTGCATGAGACACGCGAGTGGAGGTATCCTGGGCAATGAGTTTGCACAAGACTGGACCATGAAATAGTAACCACTAAATGTAATTACGTTGACTAGTTATATTTCTATTTCATTAGGATTACCTAGGCAACTTAGTCTTACTTCTGAGTATATTATGAACTCCTGTTTAAGAGGGATTGTCTTTTTGATTTGTATGGGTGAAAGTGGCTAGTTTGCCGACTCAATATGCCTACAATTTTGAGATAAGACCAAGTGGGTAGCTGGGAACATAATCATACAAGATGGTTTTCACTCCTTTCCAACTTTAGGGTAAGTAGATGAGTGTTTCTTTAAGTCGTGTCTCGGGGACTTGAACAAAGAGCCCTACCCTCTCATTGGCCCGAGAGGGGTTTCTATTTGTAATTGTGGGTCTTAACTAGAGTGTACCCACAGTGACCCACAGTTAACGAATATTGATTAATTTAGTTAATGAGTTTAGCTAATTAATCTCACATCGTTGGAGTTTCTGATCTATAGTTCCATTAGATCTCCTTCCTAACTTGTAAAGGATATTGATGTAATTTATCATTAAATTGAATTTGAAATATTCAAATTCAGAATTGGGAGTTTTTTTTTTTTAATGTATGTTGATACATTTTAATACAAAGTTTAATTTTAGACTTTATTATTAATTTTGGATATGATTCAAAATTAATAAATGAGAGAACGAAATATTTGAAAGGAGTTCAAATATTAATTTAATATTAATAAGATTCATATTGAAAACTATAAGTTAAAAATAATGTGCATTGGATGCGCATTAAAACTATACGTTAAATGAGAGAAATATATTTGAATATGATTTAAATAGGAAATTTAAATTAAATATGTGATATTTAATTGGATGATTAATTAATTATTTAATTGAATTGAATTTTGAATTTAATTAAATTGATTAAATCAAAACTCTAGGTTAAAATTATGCACATTAGATGCACGTTAACACTATAGGTTATGTGAGAGGGAAACATTTAAATATGATTACATGGTTATTGGTTTTTATTTATTTAATTAAATAAAATAAATAATTTTATTTAATTTTAATTAAATAAAATAGAATTCCTCACGTAGGGGAGTTACTCGACGCGAGATGAATCCTAGGTTTCTCACTTTCACCCTCTCTCTCATTCTCTCTGTATCGAAACAAAAGAAAAAAAAACAATAGTAAATATCAATTTGATCGATGAGAAAATTCTTTGCATTTTTTCTTCATTCTTCCTACCAATTCCATAAAGGAAAAAAGGAGAATCCCATAATTCTCATCTCCTCAATTTTTCTAAAAAAATAGGGAGAACTCAAAGTGGTAGTGCCCATTCTCAATTCGTATGAATTCCATAGAATTCCCAAAAGACTTGCAATTAGGTTTTTGGAAATTGTATGCTTAATCTATTTTTCTTGTTTTATTCCAATGCAAAATTGTTCTGTTTTAAATGTCAATTTTAAATACGTTTGGGTTATGTGTTTTGGCTTACTATTGTGCCTAGTGTTTTCATCCCATCAATTGGTATCAGAGCTAAATCGTATTATCAATTTGGCCATTTAATTTTTTTTTTCCATTGGCTTGGTGGGATTTACTGTATTATGAATGTTATGGTTTGTAATTGAATGTTTTCTGTAATATTTGGCCTTAGATTTACAATTTTGATATGATCAATGTAAAGGCCCATGTGTTTCCTGGGCATTATTATTGTATATTGTTCCTCTGGGTCTAGAATTAGGGTTCGTGTTGATGAAGATCGAGATCATTTTGGCAAAAAAAAAAGTGCAATTTTGCTGACATTCTACATCCCTACACAATTCTATAGAGAATTAGGGTTAGTAAAGCGGGTTCGGTTCAACTGCGGTTTAGTTGGTGGTCTGGTTCGGTTGGGTTGGCTTGGTTCGCAGGTTGATGATCCAGTTCAGGTTGGTTTAGGTTAGTCTAGTCCGGTTCTAGAGCGACAGAAGAATTTTTAGGATAAAACTAGCTAAATTAGTGTAATTTATTGCTTTATTTTATCTTAGGGGCCAAAAATTGCAGGTTCGTTTGCTATTTAAATGCTTTGTGGATGTCATTTAAATAAATCCCACCTTAGGTTAAGCATGTTCATGCATTTCTTTTTGTATATTATAAGTGTTATAATGTATGGTATGAAATGCATGATTTATAATTTTAATATTTATTTAATGTATGTGTTATGTTAAATATATGAAATTGGAAAAGCATGTTGCATGACATTAATTAGAAAATATAATTAGTTATATTTATTAATGTATATGAATATGCTTGGTTGATTTTCAAAATATTATATAAATGTTATATTTAATTTGAAATCAATATACATTGAACATGACACATGAAATGCATGTAATATGGTTTATTTTTTTAAAACTAAAATATGATTATTAATTAATTAAAACCATAGTGAGCATGTTATAAGACTAATCATTAAAATTTGTAATAGTTATAAAAATTAATGATTAGCAACCACTAACTTATAACAAAGAGTTGCATGCAAACATAGAATCTTAGGGAAAATATTTTTATTAATTTTAAATTGTTTAAAATTAATTAGATCTAAGATCACATTTCTAATTAGATTAGAATAATTACTTAGTTTCTTTGAAAATAGTTTTAAAATTGACTAAGTAGGACAAATAGGATTAAGGTTATCAGAGAAATCAACCGATACAGTTCTGTCCAGATTGGAGGTATTTAAGTTGACGGTTTACGTAACACCTCCTAATTGGGAACTAGACCAAAACCTAAGTTGAATCAACCAAGGTCCTATTAGCAATGAAATGTCACTAGGTAAATTAAATGGTTTAATGCAGCTAGAACTTCAGTATAAAGACCTTATTATAAGAGTTATAATAGGCATAGACTTAGATAGATTCATTATTCGGAATTTAGCTAAGTATAACAAAATCTTAAAATAATTAGAACATTTTTGTGGAAGAAAAATGATATATATGATATATATTTTTAAGCTCTCATGTTCTTAAGAGTTCACATTGTGAGATCATGCTCGACTTTGTGTCGCCCTGGGCGTGGTCTCCCTTCGAAAAGTGTTTGCATGGGTCAATATACAGGTGAATATGGGAAATGTTCATAGTAAGTGGGAGAAAGACACGTGCTAATGTATCCTATAGTCTCCTTTATTAGGTTACGTCGTGAGATTTTTATGATCCGCCTGCGTGTCGTCCTAGAGCGACCATCCTTTTGGAGGGCCTAATCATAGGTTTCAGAACAATGCAAATTCCAAAAATGGATAGGATTTCCTACGTTAATTTTCAATAGTTGTCTTTCCTAACGAGAAACTCTTGAAGCGTACCTTTGAAATTTGAAAATGAAAGGGTCACAATTATAGGATGAATTAAGTGCGTTAATGATTTATTGACCAAACTAACGGTAGCTAAGAGCTATATGAATAAGAGTTATTCTGGAATTAATAATTAGCTGAGATAGTCTCAATTCAAAGGAGGGATAATTGATCATCCTTCGTGGCTGTTGTCCTAAACCTTTGAAGTTGTTGCAAAAATCAAATCAATAGTTTATTTAGGATTTTATGATTGCTTATTTTTCTGCTGAATTGATTGGATATATTTTGTGATGAGTTATGAAACCTGGATCCAAATTTCCATACTTAAGCAAGTAATTAGAATAATTAACCAAGTATAAATTAAATCTTATGTTGAAGGGAAGAAAAATTCTAAGTATTGGAGTAAACATTTGAGTAGTTTTGAGTTAGAGCTTAACAGGTGGAAATTTGGCTAAGTGTTGAAGCCGAGGACAACCATGCATTGAGGCTTGTGAGGCATGGGTGCATGGTGAAGGTTGACTATGCGTTGACCTTGACATTGGAAGGTGTCATATTGGCTAATGTGGTAGACGCATGAGGACACCATGCATTGGTATAGGGTATGCGGCCAAGACACCAAGCGATGGGTGAAACCATAATGGACGCATGTTGGCTGAGGGTTGGCATGAGGTGCTGCCCAAGCGTTGGCATGACAAGGGCTGCTCATACGTTGGGATGACAAGAGGTTGCGTGAGCAAGTAGTGAGGAAGAGCCATTGAGTGACGAGGATGGGCCAGACACGAGTAGGACACGTTCGGTTGCGCGCGAGTGTGGATGCTGAGCGTTGAAGCGTGCACGAAGACGATCACATAGCTGTTTGTGAGGCTGCACGATAGCGCCAGACGATAGTGCCAGACGATGAGCGTAGGTGCTAGACGATGAGCTATACAATGAGTGCAAGGTTATGCAATGTGCGCTAGAGCTAAACGATGGAGCAAGGCAGTTGAGGCAGCGGGTGATGAGCGCAAGGCTGTGCAATATGCGTAAGAGCTACAGATGAAGCTATGTGATGGGCCAAGCCATGATGGGCGCATAGTGTAGTGTCTATGCATTGATGGGGCTTGCGGCACACAAGGCTTGCGAGGTTAGGTGGCTGTCTCTTATACACATCTAGATGTGTATAAGAGACAGACTATGAGCATTGGTGAGCAACAAGGCCATGCTTGTGTTAGTCATGAGGAGATATGTTAGTAAGAGGCTAGGCGATGGCAAGGCAAGCCTTGGGCATTGATGCAAGGGCACATTGGTAGTAGGCATACGGTGAGGGCATGTGATAAGATAAACCATGAGGCGTTGACTTGAGACCTAGCTTGACCCAAAGGCTGGCATGTGGTAATGATGTTCTATGCGCTAAGACTGATTATGAGCCAAGGACATTCGAGGTTAGGAGGGGCATGTGGGCGCATAGAACAAGGCTAGCATGAGTAGCATGCGATGGAAGGGATGTGATGGTCATAGTCCTAGTTAAACGCATGCCCCAAGGTTGAGTTATACGAGGAGAGAAGTATGCGGCTAAGCAAGAACTTGCGATGACTTGAGGTTAGTGTGGCACAAGGGAGGATGATGCGATGATTAAGTCATGCGATCAAGTAAGCATGTGGCCATGTAATTGGAGGGATGCGATGATAAGAAGAGCTATGGGCTGATAGATTCATCCGGATAAGTGGGTTAAACTGAGAAGAGTATGAGCGTAAGATAGAATGAGGTGGACAAATAGGGTTTCATGCAAAGGGGATTTATGCATGAGAAAGAAAACGCAACTTCATGCAAGTAGGAAATGACATGGAAGTAGGTGGCGGCAAAACAAGGTGAAGACACTCCAAAAGTTTCTAAGTAGGAGGTATCTTATGTTGAAGTCTTAAAAGATGATGAGGATCGGTTGCCAAAGGCCTATAAATACCACCTCGAGGCTTATCTTTAGTTCCTAACACAAATTCTCTTCAAGGGACATTAAGAAGAGTTTTGAGGAAGATTTTGAAGAAGCTTTGCGTTAATCATGAAGAGCATGCATTGATAGCAAGACCACGTGTTGATCAAGTAATACTAAGAGGTGGAAATGTTATCCGACAGTGAGGTCATGAAGTAGCACCAAATTGGAATGAGAAGTTCTCCCAAACTATTCATGCGTTTTGAGTGATTCCAAAGCCATTCGAAAGCTCTGAGTATCTAGTTTTCAAGGTAGGACTGTCAGAGAAGAATCACAAAGGAATCTGGCTGGAGACTGAAGGAAATACGGAAGGGTTGAGCTATCGGGTAAGCTTGAACCAATCTTGAGAATTTAAAGATTCCGGCCAAACCACGAGGAGTTCTGAGCTGTTATTTTAAGGTAAGTAAGCTAAGACATTTCTAAACCTATTTCTAGAAAGAAGTGTTTAAAAATAAGGTCTAAAATGATGAGTAATCTAAGCTTCAAAATGTATCTGGAATTTAGGGTTCAAAAAAAAGCCAAGGGAGACCAAGGAACATGGAAAAAGAGAAAGGTTCCTGCCAATCAAGATGAGTGGTATTTCTTTTATGGTCTTAAAGCATATATTTTATGATATATGTTTATTTTTTGAGTAGCCAGAACGAGAATGAGAATATGTGACTGGGATGGTCAGGGGGTTAATAGACCTAGTTTCTGAGCCCGGAGTAGAATCTCATAGGATGGTTAGGGGGCAAGAGGCCTAGTTCTTGAGCCTGTGAGAGGAACCTCGTATGGGATGATCAGAGGGCCGACGGGCCTAGCTTCTGAGCCCATAAGTGGGGATCTATGTGCACATAAGGAACACAAGAGAATATGCATTTATGATTAGTATCAGTTTAACTATCTACCGTGTGTGTAGGTAGGGTTGAGAACAGACTCATTCAAGATTGAGGTTGGATGTTAACCTTGTAATTGTGATATGCTTTGATTGCTATAAGTTGAAAGAGACTTGTTATGTTGTTACCACTCACTGAGTATCTTGAAGCTCATTCTTTTCTTTTATGTTTTCTTCCCAGGTAGCGGAAAGATGAAGAGTTCCAGGGTGCTACTAAGGTCAAGGTCTACCACGCCACAGCCACACCTTCATTTTAAAGTTGTTAATGTAAACTTTGTAGTTAAGTCTAGGAGTTGTATATACGTTATACTGTTTGTAATAAAATGAGTTTAGTCAAATAGTTGTTTATATCCTTGGCTTAAGGTTTAATGAGTGCAAAATGTTCAGATAGGCAGTAGGTATCATGAAAGAGTGATATCTGTTGTCTTCATGCCTCCTTTTGGGTTCTAGAGGTAGGCTTGGGAGAGAGTGTGACATGGGTTAAGGAAAAGATAGCTAAAACAGTCATTTGTTTGTTTGTTTTTCAGTATGTCTTCCTCAATTATTGCCTTACTTAAAAATGAAAAACTAACTGGAAGAATTACACGATGTGGAAATCTAACTTGAATATGAATCTAGTTATAGATGATCTACGGTTTTTCTTAACTGAGGAGTGTCCTCAAGTCACCGCTTGTAATGCACCCTAAATGTTAGGGATGCATACGACTACTGGAAAAATGCCAATGAAAAGGCCCGAGTCTATATCTTGACGAGTTTGTCTAATGTACTAAAAAAGAAACATGAGGCCACGCTCACTGCTCGTGAGATCATGATGTCCCTCCAGGGTATGTTTTGGTAACCGTCCATTTAGATCCGGTACGAGGCCCTCAAATATGTTTATAATGCACGTATGAAGGAAGGCCAATCAGTTAGAGAACATGCTCTCGACTTGATGGTCCAGCTCAATGTGGTTGAAATGAACAAAGCGGTCATTGACGAGCAAAGTAAGGTATATTTTGTTATGGAATCTCTCCCAAAGAGCTTTCTTCAATTCCACAACATTGCGATTATGAATAAAATCCAGTACACCATAACAAATTTCCTAAATGATTTGCAGACTTACCAGACTCTTGTGAAAAGTAAGGGACCGGTAGAAGGAGAGGTAAGTGTTTCCTATTCTAGAAAGTTCTATAAGGGTTCATCCTCAAGAACTAAGTCTGTACCCTCATCTTTTGGTCTTAAGAAGGTCCAAAAGAAGAAATGAGGAAAGGGGAAGGTGCCCTCTACTGGGAAAAGTAAGGGAAAGGCCAAGGCGGTCGACAAAGGCAAGTGCTTCCACTCAATGTGAAAGGTCAGTGGAAGCGGAACTTCCCAAAGTACCTTGCTGAGAAGAAAAAGGAAAAGGAAGGTAAATGTGATTTACTTATTTTAGAAACATGTTTAGTTGAAAATGACCACAATGCCTAGATATTTGATTCAGAAGCTACTGATCATGTTTGTTCCTTTTTACAGGGAACTAGTTCCTTCTAGCAGCTTGCTGAGGGTGAAATGACGCTCAAGGTTGGAACTGGAGACGCTATTTTAGCTTGTGCAGTGGAAGTTGCTAGGTTGTTTTTTGGAAATAGATTTTTATTTTTAGAAAATCTGTATATAGTTCCTAAAATGAAGAGGAATTTAGTATCTATTTCTTGGTTAATTGACAGTTGTATTCCATAAATTTTTCATATAATGAAGTGTTTATTTTGAAAAATGGTGTACATATTTGTTCAGCAAAACTAGAAAACAACTTGTATATATTAAGACCAATCGAAACAAAAGCACTTTTAAATAATGAGATGTTTAAAACTGCTAATACTCAAACTAAAAGGCAAAGAATTCCTCCAAGTAACAATAACACTTATCTTTGGTACTTAAGATTAGGTCACATTAATCTCGATAGGATCGAGAGATTGATAAAGAATGGACTTCTAAGTGAGTTAGAAAATGATTCATTACCTCCATTTGAATCTTGTCTTGAGGGTAAGATGACTAAAAGATCTTTTACTGGAAAATGTTATAGAGCCAAAGAGCCCTTAGAGCTTATACATTTGGATTTTTGTGGTCCAATGAATGTAAAATCTCGAGGAGGGTACGAATACTTCATCTCTTTTATAGATGATTATGTTGGGTTTTATGTCCTACAACTCGTGGTATATAAACAATGGAACTTATTCTGAAAATTCAATAAAGATGTTATTGAATAAATCTATTGCTTGAATAGAAATCCAATAAACCTAAAAGTCCCTTGACTATTGGATGAGTACTTGAACTTTATGTGTAGACATAAAGGTGGATCAGGTTCGAGTAAATAGTCAAAAGGATCTATAGTATATGGATAAGGTTGGGTACCTTATTCTGGTAACACTATTGGATGTGGCCTGGTCTGTAGTTATTACAAGGAGCTGTAAAGTGCTTCAAACAAAGTGATCCTAATTTGTTCATTTTGGACATGAAAAGTTGGGATGTCCTTATGCAAAAGAGTTTGTACAAGATCGAACCACGAAATGAGTCACTCTTACACTCTTTAAGACTGGCTATTTCAAAGCGTTAACCTAGGTAACTTGACCTTAATCCTGAGCTAACTATGAACTCCTGTTTATTCGGGATTGCCCTTAGATTTGCATAGGTGAGGGTTGGCTCAACAACGCCGACTCAATAAGATTGCCCTTAGATTTCAATGGTTTGGCCAAGGTATGTTCATGAAACCCATTAAACTCTGTTTTAGCATGTTTCTTTTATGCCAAAATTAATCAGTTAGAATGCTTATGGATCTTGAACTCTTCCGCTGCGTGATGGAGTTGATCCAACTGATTATTTGAGATATGGTTACTTATACATAATGGAACAAAAGTCTAATGCCTTTGGAAAGTTCAAGGAGTATGAGGCAGAAGTTAAAATTCTGTTAGATAAGACTATTAAAACAGTTCGATCTGATCGAGGTGGAGAATACATGGATTTATGATTCCAAGACTATATGATCGAACATGGAATCTAATCTCAACTCTCAGCACTTGGTACACCTAAAAAAATGGGGTATCGAAAAGGAGAAATAGAACCTTGTTAGACATGGTTCGTTCTATGATGAGCTATGCTCAATTGCCTGGCTCGTTTTGGGGGTATGCAGTAGAGATTGCATTTCATATCTTGAACAATGCTTCCTCGAATAGTGTTTCTGAAACACATTTAGAGTTATAGAGGGGGCATAAACCTAGTTTGCACTACTTTAGAATTTGGGGTTGTCAAGCACATGTGCTAATGACAAATCCTAAGAAATTGGAACCTCGTTCAAGATTATGCTAATTTTTTGGTTACCCTAAGGAAATGAGAGGTGGTCTATTCTTCGATCTACAAAAAACAAAGTGTTTGTATTGTCCAACGCTACATTCTTGGAAGAAGACCAATGAGAGACCATAACCACGAAGCAAATTAATATTAAATGAAGCTACTGAAAAATCAGTAAGAGTTGTTGATGATGATGTTGGTTCTTCATCAAGAGTTAATGAAGGAACTACCATTTCAAGTCAGTTTTGTCCTTCTCAATCGTTGAGAGTGCCTCAACACAGTGAGAGGGTTTTAGCACAACCTGACTGTTACTTGGGTTTAATTGAAACTCAATTCATCATACTAGATGATGGCGTTGAGGATCCATTGTTTTATAGGTAGGCAATGAATGACATAGACAAGGACCAATAGGTCAAAGCCATGGATGTTGAAATGGAGTCAATGTACTTCAATTCAATATGAGATCTTGTAGATCCACCTGACGGGATTAAACCTATAGGGTGTAAATGGATCTACAAGAGAAAGAAAGATGTAGTTGTGAAGGTACAGACCTTCAAAGCTAGGCTCGTAGGAAAGGGTTATACCCAAAGGGAAGGGGTTGACTATGAGGAAAAAAATTTCCCTGTTGCTATGCTTAAATCTATACGAATTCCCTTGTCTATAGCCACATATTATGATTATGAAATATGGCAAATGGATGTCAAGATTGCCTTTATGAATGGCAATCTTAAAGTGAATATCTTTATGTCTCAGCCCAAGTTCATAGCCCAAGGTCGAGAGCAAAAATTATGCAAACTGAATCGGGTTGAAACAGACAGCATATCTTAGAATATTAGATTTGATACTGCGATAAAATCTTTTGGCTTTGACCAAAGTGTTGATGAGCCTTATGTTTACAATAATATATTCAAGTAGCTTTCTTAATACTTTATGTGGACGATATCCTACTCATTGGGAATGATATAAGATATCTTACTGATGTTAAAAAGTAGCTAGCAACCAAATTTTAAATGAAAGATTTGGGAGAGACAGTTTTTTCTTAGGATCCAAATAGTTAGGGATCGTAAAAACAAAATGCTAGCTATATCTCAAGCAACTTATATCGATAAGATGTTGATTCGATATTCGATGCAGAACTCTAAGAAGGGTTTATTGCCATTCAGACATGAAGTTCATTTGTCAAAGGAATAGAGTCCTAAGACACCTTAAGAAGTTGAGGACATGAGACATATTCCCTATACCTCAACTGTGGGTAGCTTAATGTATGCTATGCTCTACACTAGGCCTGACATTTGTTATGTAGTCGGAATAGTCAGTAGGTACCAGTCCAATTTAGGGTTAGAGCACTGGATTGTGGTTAAAAATATCCTCAAGTGTCTTAGGACAATGAGGGACTATATGCTAGTGTATGAAGCTAAGGATTTGATCCTTACAGAATACACAGACTCTAATTTCCAAATTGATAAGGATTCTAGGAAATCCACATCAGGATCAGTGTTCACACTAAATGGGGGAGCTGTAGTATGGCATAACATTAAGCAAGGATGCATTGTAGACTCAACCATGGAGGTTGAGTATGTAGCTACTTGTGAAGCAGAAAAAGAGGCAGTTTGGCTAAGGAAGCTTCTAAGTGATTTGGAAGTTGTTTCAAACATGAACTTGCCTATCACCTTAAACCGTGATGATAGTGAGGCTTTGGCCAACTCAAAAGAACCTCATAGCCACAAACGAGGAAAACACATTGAGAGGAAGTATCACCTGATATGGAAAATTTTGCAATGAGGAGATGTGATTGTCACAAAGATCACTTCGGAGCACAACATTACTGATTTATTTACGAAAGCTCTCTCGGCTAAATCGTTCGAGAGTCATCTAGAGAATCTAGGTCTACAAGATCTGTACATTGTGTACTAGGGCAAGTGGGAGATGTATAATGGGTATGAGATGCCATAGTTTATTGTATTTTTCTTTGTATTTGTAACATCCCCGTTGTTCCGTGTAATGTATATCTCACTAACTAGAGTTTTAGTTCAAGTGGGAGTTTGTTGGGTTTTATGCCTTAAAACTCATAGATAGTGAATGCGATTAAATGGCCATCAATAATAAATAGTTATTAATGTTTTTCTCAATAAGTGTTATTGATGTTTTATTTAATTTTGTTTTATTAATCCTAAAATCCAATAAACTAACATCCTAGGCTGTCTTATGAGTCTTGAACTGTATGTAGAGACATATAAGGATCAATGTTCAAGATACAACCTAAAGGGTCTATAGTATAGAGGTAAGGTTGGGTACCTTATTCTAGTAACACTATTCATATGACCCACTCTTGGGAATGGTGTCCTAAATCTCCTTGTAATCTCGTAGTTTGTAAACTCTGTATAAACATATTGTTATTAATAAAATAAGTATTATTTTATAAGCATATACTCAATCCAATAAACTAAGATCCGAGGTTATTTTATGTAAATTTAAACAAGTATGTAGAGACATACAGGTGGATTTTGTTTAAATAATAACCTAAATGGTCTATAGTAGATGGATAAGGTTGGGTACCTTATCCTAGTGACACTACGGATACGACCCGCTTTGTAGGTGTTACAAATGTTATAAAGTGCTACAAATGATCTAATCCTGATCATTCATGAGGAGACATGCGAGCAGGGGTATCCTATACAAAGAATTTATATAAGACCGGACCACGAAATGATTAGTCTCTTTATAAAACACCGTTGATAATAGAGACATACATTTCATTAGGATGACCATAAGTGACATGACCTGAATCCTGAGTTGTGAACTCCTGTTCATGGAGGCGGTCCTTTGATTTTTATGAGTGAGAGTGGCCAGATTGCCACCTCAACAAGCCTACCATTTTGGGGATTCGTCTGATTGGGGAGGTGGGAACTCAGCTACATAAGATGAAATTCACTCCTTCCCCGATGTAGGGTTAAGTAGATAAATTGCTCCCTTAAAGGCTGATTCCGGGTCTTGAATATAGTGGCCACACCCTCTCTTAGTCAGAAAGGATTCAGTCATAATGAGACTATGACTTATTATTTATTAGAGAAATCAGTAGTACTTAAGGAGTTAGATGTAACTACAGGGACAAAACGATAATTTGGCCCAACTGTACTTATGAGCAATTTATGAAGGATCATCGCACTATTGATTGGTTATATCCAATGGACATAGAAATATATCTATAGTGTGAAGAGTGCAACTGTCGGTCTTTAGTGAAGTGCTCGATAGTCAACGAATAGTGGATAATGTAATTAAATAGTTTAATAATTATTCACGTACTATTAGAGCTTTAAGCTACAGGTCCATAAGGTCCCTTTGGTAGCTAAAAAAAAATTATGTTGAAAATCAGTTTTTAGGTTAATTTGAATTGTTCAAATTAATAAGAGGAAATTTAATTATATATAATATAATTCAATTAATTCAATTATATATGATATAATTGATATAATGTATTTGATACATTAATTGGAGGAATAAATATTTGAATGAGATTCAAATAGTTGTTAATTTAATATAAATTCGATTTATATTAAATGTCATAAAATAGAGAAAAAAAAACTATAGTTTATATTGTATGTGATGCAATATTAAAACTATAGGCTATAAATATAATATAATAAGTTGGTTATCATATTTGTTTATATTATTTATTATTTTGAATAATAATTTTTTTCTCAAAAACAACCTTGGTGGGTGGTTATGAAAATTTTATGGCAATTGGAATAAAAGAAAAAACCATTTTTTTTTCTTTTCTTCTAAGATTTCCAAGAAATCAGAAATTAAAAAGAGAACGCAAATAGACACTATACGATAATCTACATGACAAACATCGAGCATATACGATAGGCTCTCTTTGTCTATGCGATAAGAAGTTTTGTTATGCAATAGCCTAAACAATCGAGAAGTTTGCTATGCCATAGTGCTTCTTCTTCGATCGTATTCCTCCTCCAAACTCACAAATATCCTCTTAACCAAAATAGTCAGACCCTACCACTCTTGGGTTCTCACCCTGCGTAAACCAAGGAATCCAAGTGGTAGTGTCCCTGTTGATTTGAGGATCGAGTTGCTGTTTGCTGCTTGTTCGAGAGGAATGTTCGTGACTTGTTCGAAGCGTTCGTGAACAAGTTGAATCGAGGGATTACTTGAAGAACGGTTTTTTAAAGATATAATCTCTCAACCTTTGTTTTATTTCAGAAGCATGCTGTAATTTAGTTTCTGATGCATAATCTATTCCGTATGACTGTAAATTTATGCGTTCAATCACAATGGAACATGTTTGATACAAATGCAGTGATCCAACGTGTTCTTGTAGGAGAAACGTGAGTGGGGGTATCCTAGGCAATGAGTTTGCACAAGACCGATTGCGAAATAGTAACCACTAAATGTAATTTCGTTGACTAGTTAGGTTTCTATTTCAATAAGATGACCTAGGCAACTTAGTCTTACTCTTAGTATATTATGAATTTCTGTTCACGAAGGATTGTTTTTTTATTTGTATGGGTGAAAGTGGCTAGTTCACTGACTCAATATGCCTACCATTTTGGGGATAAGATCGAATGGGTAGCTGAGAACATAGTCATAGAAGATGAATTTCACTCCTTCCCGACTTCAGGGTAAGTAGATGACTGTTCCCTTAAATGGTGTTTCCGGGACTTGAATGAAGGGCTCTACCCTCTCACTAGCCCGAGAGAGGTTTCTGTTAAATGGTTGGACCATAAACAGGCTGTTCATTAGAGAAGCATTGGTACTTAATGATGTAGAGGTAACCTAAGGGTAAAACGATAATTTGACCCAGCTGATGTTACGAACATTCGTTAAGGACTAACTTGTTATTATTGGTCTATATCCATAGACATAGAAACATATATGTAGTGAGAAGAGTGTAACTATGGGTCTTTACTAGAGTGTACCCACAGTTAACGAATATTGATTAATTTGGTTAATGAGTTTAGCCAATTAATCTCACATCGTTGGAGCTTCTGATCTGCAGGTCCATTAGGTCCCCTTCCTAGCTTGTAAAGGGTATTAAGGTAATTTGTCATTAAATTGAATTTGAAATATTTAAATTCAGAATTGGAAATTTTTTAATATATGTTGATACATTTTAATATAAAGTTTAATTTAAGACTTTATTATTAATTTTGGATATGATTCAAAATTAATAAATGAGAGAATGAAATATTTGAAAGGAGTTAAAATATTAATTTAATATGGATGCACATTAAAACTATAGGTTAAATGAGAGAAATATATTTGAATATGATTCAAATGGGAAATTTAAATTAAATATGTGATATTTAATTGGATGATTAATTAATTGGAGAATTAATTAATTAATTAATTAAATTGAATTTTGAATTTAATTAAATATATTAAATTAAAACTATATGTTAAAATTAATGCACATTAGATGCGCATTAAAACTATAGGTTATGTGAGAGGGAACCATTTAAATATGACTTAAATGGTTATTGATTTTATTTATTTAACTAAATTAAATAAATAATTTTATTTAATTTTAATTAAATAAAATGCAATTCCCCATGTAGGGGAGTTACTAGAGACGTGGGAAATCCCACGTCTCTTCACTTTCACCCTCTCTCTCTCATTCTTTCTGTATCAAAACAAAAAGAAAAAAAGGCAGTAAAGATCAATTTGATCAATGAGAAAATTCTCTGCGTTTTTTCTTCCGTCTTCCTCCCAATTCCAGAAAGAAAAAAAGAAAAAGAAAAAAGGAGAATCCCACAATTCTCATCTTCTCAATTTTCCTACAAAAATAGGGAGGACCGAAGTGGTGGTGCCCATTCCCAATTTGTACGAGTTCCACAGAATTTGCAAAAGGTTTGCAATGTAGTTTTTTTTTTCTTCTGTATAATTAAGTTTTTGGGAATTATATGCTTAATCTATTTTTCCTATTTTATTCCAATGCAATTTTTTTTTTGTTTTAAATGCCAATTTTAAATACGTTTGAGTTCTGTGTTTTGGCGTCTGCTGTGCCTTGGGTTTTTATCCCATCAGAAATGAGGCTCAAGGTTGGAACGGGAGAAGCCATTTTAGCTCATGCAGTGGGAGCTGCTAAGTTGTTTTTTTGGAAATAGATACTTGTTTTTTTGGAAAACTTGTATATAGTTCCTAAAATTATGAGGAACCTTATATCCATTTCTTGTTTAATTGAACAATCATATTCTGTTTCTTTTTCAATCAATGAAGCGTTCATTATAAAAATTGGAGTCATGATTTGTTCAACTAAACTAGAAGATAACTTATATGTGTTAAGACCAACTTAATCAAACACACTTTTAAATCAGGAGATATTTAAAACTGTGAATACTTAAACTAAAAGGCAAAGAATTTCTCCAAGTAACAATAATACCCATTTTTGGCATTTGAGATTAGGTCACATAAATTTTTATAGGATCGGGAGAATGATAAAGAATGGACTTCTAAGCGAGTTAGAAGATGATTCATTACCTTTATGTGAATCCTGCCTTTAAGGAAAAATGACCAGAACATCTTTTAGTGGAAAAGATTATAGAGCCAAAGTACCCTTAGAGCTCATACATTCAGATGTTTGTGGTCCTTGAACGTAGAAGCTCGAGGAGGATACAAATACTTTATCTCTTTCATAGATGATTATTCAAGGTATGATTACTTATACCTAACGGGACATGAGTCTGAAGCCTTTAAAAGTTCAAAGAGTACAAGACGGAAGTTGAAAACTTGTTAAAGAAAATGATCAAAACACTTCGATTTGATCGGGGTGGAGAGTACATGGATTTAAAATTCCAAGACTATATGATAGAACATGGAATTCAATCCCAATTTTCAGCACCTGATACACCTCAGCAAAACAATGTATTAGAAAGAAGAAATATAACCTTATTATACATGGTTCGTTCTATGATGAGCTATTCTTAATTGTCTAGCTCATTTTAGGGGTGTGTAGTAGAGATTACAGTTCAAATCTCGAATAATGTTCCCTCAAAAAATGTTTCTGAAACACCATTGGAATTATGAAAGGGGCGTAAACCTAGTTTACATTACTTCAGAATCTGGGGTTGTCCTGCACACGTGCTGGTTACAAATCCTAAGATGTTGGAACCTCATTCAAGGTTATGCCAATTTGTTGGTTACCCTAAAGAAATGATAAGTGGTCTATTATACGATCCTAAAGAAAAAATAGTGTTTGTATAAAAAAATGTTACATTCTTGGAGGAAGACCATATAAGAGATCATAAACCATGGAGAAAATTAGTATTAAATGAAGCTACCGAAGAATCAATAGAGGTTGTTGATGTAACTGGTTCTTCATCAAGAGTTAATAAAGAAGTCAACACTTCAAGTCAATCTCGTCCTTCTCAAAACCTCTTGTGACTATTCTTTTCGACTATAAACGATGGAATCGTCCATTTCGATATATAAAAAATGAGAAATTTGAAAATGTTGTTAGAACTGATTAGAAATGAATGATTAGAAAAAAACAAAGTAAATTAATAATATAAAAATAAATAAATAAGCTAAATATAAAAAGATATAAGATGAGATTCGACCACTCCTACATATTTAATACTTTCCGCTACAAAAAAATTCAGAATACCAACCGCATTGGTAATTCCATCAATTACCCGTCGATCAAAAAAAGAAGTTAATTCAGCTAATACTCTTATACCCCCAATTAAGGATAGTCTATAAAAAGCATCTATGTAACCACGATTATATGACCAATTATATATTATATTTATAATTTTTTTCAAAAAAAAAATTATTAGTAAAACTTTTCACAAATGAATTACGAAAATTCAAATTTTGTAAAGATGTCGTCAAGAATGCCTCGATGCAGTGGGAGGGTTGTATAACAACTTGATCGTTATTTGAGTTTAATTGAAACTCAGGTTGTCATAATGATGACATTGAGGATCCATTATCCTATAAACAAGCAATGAATGATGTAGACAAGGATCAATCGGTCAAAGCCATGGACCTTCAAATGAAGTCTATGTACTTCAATTTAGTATGGGAACCTAAAGATCTACCTGAAGGGGTTAAACCCATAGGTTGTAAATGGATCTATAAAAGAAAGAGAGATGCAGTTGGGAAGGTACAAACCTTCAAAGCTAGACATGTAGCAAATGGTTATACCTAGAGGGAAGGGGTTGAATATGAGGGAACTTTTTCCACTATTGCTATGCTTAAGTCTATAAGAATTCTTTTATCCATAGCCATATATTATGACTACGAGATATGACAAATGGATGTCAAGACTACCTTTATGAATGAAAATCTTGAAGAGAATATTTTTATGTCTTAACCCAATGGGTTTGTAGCCCAAGGTCAGGAGTAAAAAGTTTGCAAGCTGAATCGATCCATTTATGAGTTGAAGCAGGTGTCCAGATCTTGAAATATTAGATTTGATACTGCAATCAAATATTTTGGTTTTGATCAAAAGATTGATGAACCTTGTGTCTATAAGAAAATCAACAATAGTAAAGTTGCTTTCATAGTACTTTATGTGGACGATATCCTACTCATTAGGAATGATGTAGGATAACTTACTGATATTAAAAATTGGCTGGCCCAATTCCAAATGAAATATTTAGGAGAGCGTAGTTTGTACTTGGGATCCAAATTATTAGGGATTGCAAGAACAAAACGCTAGTTTTGTCTCAAACAACTTATATCGACAAAATGTTAACTCGATATTTGATGCAGAACTCTAAGAAAGATTTATTACCTTTCAAGCACCGGGTTTACTTGTCTAAGGAACAATTTCCTAAGTGATAGAGTATATTAACATGTAACGGAGAAAATTAGAATCAATAAGCACTCTAATTATACTTAATTTGATTTTAAAACATGCTTCAAAATAACTATTATAGAAGAGGGTTTGCTGAACATGCTTCAAAATAATTATATTTCTATAAATATCATTGATTGTGTTACGTCACCGGTAAAGAGTTATCGATGTTGATTCAATAAATGTTATTGATTATGTTATATTTTATTTTGTCTTAATAACCATAAATCCAATAAACTAACATCCAAGGTTATCGTATGCGTCTTGAACTATATGAGGAAACATACAAGGATCAATGTTCAAGATACAACCTAAAGGGTCTATAGTATTGGGACAAGGTTGGATACCTTATCCTAGTGAAACTATGGATAATACCCACTGTGTATTTGATACAAACACAATGATCCAACGTGTTCGTGTAGGTGACATGCTAGTGGAGGTATCCTATGCATACGGCCGAACCGCGCTAGATGTAACACCGTTGACTATTTAAGTTTTTATTTCAATAAGATGACCTAGGCAACTTAGTCTTAATCTTGAGTGTATTATGAACTCTGTCCACGAGAGATTGTTCTTTGATTTGTATGGTTGAGAGTAGCCAAATTTCCAACTCAATAAGCCTACCATTTTTGGGACAAAACCGAGTGGGGAGCTGGAAACATAATAATAAAAGATGGAATTCACTTTTTCTTGACTTTAGGGTAAGCATATAAATGTTCCCTTAAGTGGTGTCTGGGTGTTGGGTTTTATGTTCTAAAACTCATGGTTTGTAAATGATAAACTTATTCTGTAAATCAATAAAGTTGTATTGAATATCTAAAATTTAATAAAGTTGCTTATTTCATTTTAGAAATAAAATCCAATAAACTAAAAGATTTATGACTATTACATGAGTACTTGAACTTTATGTAGAGACATAAAAGTGGATCGGGTTCGAGTAAATGATCTATAGTATACGAATGAGGTTGGGTGCCTTATTTTGGTACCACTATCGGATGCGGCCTATTCTGTAGTTGTTACAATTTATTGTAAAGTGCTACAAATAAAGTGATCTTGATTCGTTATTACCAAGAAATAAGTCACTCTTATTTTATAACGTTGTTTACTGTTTAAGACTGACTATTTCAAAGCGATAACCTAGGTAACTTAACCTTAATCCTGACTAACTATGAACTCCTGTTTATTCATGATTATCCTTAGATTTGCATAGGTGAAGGTTGACTCAACAGCGCCGACTCTCCCATTTCAGGGGTAAGACCGAGTAAATAGCTGGGAACATAGGGTGCAAGATGAAATTTTCTTCTACCCGCTTTCAGGGTTAATAGAGAGGTTGTTCCCTTAAGTGCTGACTTCAGGTCTTGAACAAAGGGCACCACCCTCTCGTTGGCCTAAGAGGGATTCTGTTTGATGATTGAGTCTCAAACCAATTGTTCATTAGAGGATCAGTGGAGCTTAAGAAACAAGAGGTAATCTTGGGGATAAAACGACTTTTGACCCAGTTGTTATTACGAATAACCTGTGAAGGGTTAACTTACTAATCATGGTTATATCAAGTAAACATAATATATCCACAGTGAGGGGAGTACAACTATTAGGGTTTAGTGGAGTGACCCGGTAGTTAACAAATGGTGGTTAATTAAGTTAAAGAGTTAAACCGGTTAATCTGGGATCATTGGAGCCCATGATTTGTAGGTCCATAAGGTCCCTCTACTAGCTCATAAAACATGAATACTTTGGATTAGTGAATAAAGTGAGTTTGAAATGTTGAAAATCAAAATTAAGTTTTCAATTTGAAGTGTTCAAATTGAATTTTAATTTGAAATGTTCAAATTGAATTTTAATTTGAAATGTTCAAATTGAATTTAAGGTTTAAATTTGAAGTGTTCAAATTGCAAATTAGGGTTTGAAATTGAAATGTTCAAATTCAAATTAGGGTTTGTATAATTATATTCAATATAATTAAACAAAAAAATATTGATTTAAATATTGATTACATGAATATGATTCATGTTTAAAGTTAGGTATTTGATTAATTTAATATTTGATATTAAATTATTATTTAATTAATTAAACTTATTTAATTATTTAAAAATCAAATTAGTTTTTCAAATTTCAAATAAATATTAGAAATTGACTTTTTGGAATTGATTTAATTTTGAATTAAATCAAAATTGAAAATGGAAATTTGGTTAGTGAACATTTCCAAATTTTTGGAGTTTGGTGTGTTTTAACAAAATCTCTACACCTAGCCCACTTCATGGTTGAAATTGAAGTGTCATTGTGCATTATCCATCAGTGCTTGCATGAATAACGACATAAAAACTCTCTCATTTCACTGATCGAAGAGGATGATTGCTGGATTTTTTTGAATTTCGGGAAAAAAAATCTCTCTCCCTATCAAACCCTCTCCAATCCTTCTCACAATTCACTTCAAATCAGAGATCCACCACGTAAATCCAAGGATGAGAATAGTAGAAAAGATCTATTGGTAGTTCATTGTAGACTTGAAGCTCAAAATTCGTGGAGAGCAGTTTGGGTTTGGAGGAATTCTACAAAGGTAAAAGTTTTGAAATCCCCCTTTTTGAAAAAACTGGTTTTGTATGCTTTTAGAACTCAAGTTAAATGTAATTATAGTGCTTATTGATTATGATTGCTTCCGTTGCATGCTTGTTTGTTCCATCACTGGGACATGAACAAAAGGTCCTGTCCTCTCACTGACCCGAGAGGGGTTTTTATTTAATGGTTGGACCATAAATAGGTTGTTCATTAGAGAAACACTAGTACTTAAGGATACATAAATAGTCCAAGGGTAAAATAGTAATTTGACCTAGTTGGTGTTACGAACACTAATGAAGGACTAACTTGCTGTTATTGGTCTATATCCGTAGACACAGAAACATATCTGTAGTGAGAATAGTGTAGTTGTGGGTCTTTAGTGGAGTGTACTCATAGATAATGAATATGAATTAATTTGGTTAATAAGTTTAGCCAATTAAACTCATATCGTTAAAGCTTTGATCTGTAGGTCCAGGTCCTTTATTATCTCACTAAAGATATTAATGATGAATGATTTTAATTGTTCAAAGCAATTGAGGAAATTGTATATTGATGTGATTAATATAAAATTAATTATAGATGTGATATATAATTCAAATTATGTAAAAGAGATATATTTGAATGAGATTCAAAGAATTGGATTCTTAAAGAGATGAATATATATAAATATGTGATATTTACATGTTAATTAACTCTATATTAAATATAATTTAATATAATTACTTAATTGGTTGATTAATGGTTAATTAATTGATTAAAAAATGATAAAGATTTGAAAGAATATAAACATGTGATGTTTATATATATTAACTGATTAACTATATATATTAAATTAGATTTAATTATGATTGTTTAATTAATGTGCCAATTAATTAAATAAGGGGTTATTGAATTAATTGACATCAAGGGTAAAAAGGAAAATGCATAGAATATATAATAATCTTATTAGCCCATTTTAGAGAAAATTTTGTTTTTATGAAAAATGTACCCTAGCCTCTACAAATTAATTACTCTCTACATTCTCTACAATCTCTCTACCTCTTCCTCTTCCAAATGTTGGAGACCACTCATCCAACTCTTGAAATTCTAGAGAATAATAAGGTTATTCTTATGGTAGTGTTGGTGATCGTTAAGGAGACGTTTTTGCCAAGAATAAGAGGAATTTCGAGGAGCTTTAGAATCTACAAAGGTAACAACCGTTCATCCCGTTGTTTCTCCTTTCTTAAAGCATGTTGTAATATATAATGTATGTTGTTTATCCTTTTATTTTATGTTTTAGCTTGCTGTTTTTGTTTCATTTAAAATGGAAAAGCTTAATGCAAGACGATCTTAATGCTTCCGCTCGAGAATCGATCCCTACAAATTTGCCCCTTCCCTTACTCTAAGGCTGAATATTCTTGACCCTGCCCTTTTAACTCTACTAGTCATAGTTTTCCCTCAACAACCGACTGTTTCAAGATCAGCTACACTGTAGGAAGGGAAAACCCAAGTTAGAATAACCATCGCAAGACCGTGCGAGGAGAAGGCCCATCCTAATAGTCAAAACTTGGGAGTGCGTCCATGCAAGCATGTGCCAGTGACTTAGTTGACGCCAGTGAGGCAAGGAGAAGAAATGACCAAGAAGTGTTCGGGAAAATTCTGGAAACTATGTGACGGCTGGAAAGCTCAGATCGCAAGATAGTGGTTAACCAGCCAAGTAATAAGACGACTGGGCAAAGAAAGGAAGTTTCGCTGTAAGGGTCTGTCCCTTCGGCAAGTTGCATTGAAGCTTGACATCTCACATGACAAGCCCTGTTAATGCTAAGGATGGGCCTATAATGAAATTGTTCATTGCGTTAAAAAAGAAACAGGCAAAAAAGAAGAAAAATACTGAGAAAAAGAAAGTGGCTGCAAGGTTTGAAAAAAAATTGGAAGAAGAAAAAAGAATAGAAAAGTCAGCCGTATCTAAGGTTGACCTTGATAAAATAGAAGAGGAAGAAGAGGTGGTGCCCCTACAACGATAGAGCACTAAAATAAAGGAGGCGAGGAACACCTCAAGAGTACAAGAAGAAGTGGTTCTCCCTGAATCCTTTGTGGAGTGGTCGAGGGCCCCATTGGCTGACAAATCAAAGAAAACAAAAGAAAGCTTCCAAGACTTGAGGAAGGAAGCACAAAGTCTCATCGTGGCGACCAAGTTTCAAAGAGAAGTCCACAATGAGAAGATTGAAGAACTCGATGAAGCGGCAAGGACTAAGCCCACTGAACTTGAAGAAATGGAAGGCGCGGATAGAGCAGCAGTGGAATTTGAGATGGAAACGAGAGAAGAAAGTGATGTGGAGAAAAGGAGGAAAATGGAGAAAGCTCAACACATCGCCAAACATATTAAAGAAATTAGGAAGGAGAAGAGAAGGATGACAACGAAGGAGGAAAAGAAAAAAAAGCCTTAAAAAAGGAAAGAGCAATGCAAGAATAGTGAAAGTTAGGTGGTGAGTAGAAGGCTCCGCTGAGAAAGAGAAAAAAAATGAAAAGATAAAATGGAGGTTGAGGGGGAGAAAGTGCCCAAAAGACAATCACCACTACTGTTGAAGATGAGGTTTTTCCCTGAGGCCGCACCACTGCCCATATTCATAACAAATATTATCAGTATCATAAGGTGGTAAGACTTTTGCGAGGGACCTCAAAAGCTCAAACCAAGTGTGGTCCATGTGTTCTATGAAGGGACCCTCATCCCAGCAAATACTTTGCTTAAGTAGGCGATGAGAAAGTTGGTTTTGACGTTAAGAGGATAAATGCGCTTTTCAACTTACACAATGACCCTGAAGTTGAAGGAACAAAATAATCAAAGAACCAACATGTGAGTAGATGAAAGATGCATTAAAAGTGTTCACCAAGTAGGGTTGAAGTGGATCTCCTTCGCTAAGGGGATCACGACATTATCGCTGCATAGCTTAACTCTTGAGACAAACGTAAAAACTGCTCCCAACCATGCACGATAGCTCCATATTAAGGGATCTAGTAATTACGATATATTGCATCATGTGATGCATCCCTATGGATGCCAGACACATCATCGTAGCCTAAATGCGGGCTATATTTTTCAAGCCTAGAGGGAAGCTATTTTTCCTCATTCTTGTAACAAGTCCAAGCACTACCAAGGGGTTTTTGAAGATGAAAAGAGGTGTTTGTCAGAGGAGTCATAAAAAACAACACTCTTCAACGATTGTTGAAGGATTCACCGCTGCAACCTGAGGTGGTTAAGCAATAAAAGACTAAGAAACGGTCTTCTCAGTTGCAAATAACACCTCTAGTGCAGCCTCCCCAGTACAAGAGAAGAAGGTTGGTGAAAAAGTTATTTGAATAAACCGTGCCAAACACTGAAGTAGAAGAATTACTCATCGCGCCTTCTTCATCTGCTAAAGAAGGGAACTTAATTGCACCACCTCGGGCTGATGATAAAAAAAGATCATCCTCCATTCGCCTTGACCTGACTGAAAAAAAATGAAGAAATTGAAAAAGAGAAATCTTCCCTGCAGCAGCCTAGGCAGTAGAATCCTTCACCGCACTGCACTAAATCTAAGGTTGAATTCATTTATCCACCTTAAGAGCAATTGGTAAGGGAGTCTCCAAGGCTGCCTGTTGATTTGAATGAACGTCCTATTGGGGTGTATGTCCTAAAGCCTCGTAATTTTATATTAGGTGAATCAATAGTTGGTTAATTTTATATTACATGTGCAATAATCCATTAATGTAAGATCCAAGGTTATCCGATGTAAGTTAAACATGTATGTGGAGACATATAGGTGGATCATGTTTAAGTGATGACCTAAATGATCTGCAGTATATGGGTAAGGTTGAGTTCCTTATCCTGGTAACACTACTGATACGACCTACTTTGTAGTTGTTATAATTATTGTAAAGTACTACAAATGATCTGATGCTAATCATTCTTGTGAAGATATGTGAGTAGGGTATCTTATATAAAAGAGTCTGCATAAAGATCGGACCATGAAATGTTAAGTCTCTCTTGGATGGCCATAGGTAACTTGACCTTAATCCTGAGTGAGTTATGAACTTCTGCCTATGATGGTGATCCTTTGATTTGTATGGGTGAGAGTGGCCAAATTCGCCGACTCAATAAGCCTACCTTTTTGAGGATTCATCTGATTGGGGAGCTGGGAACACAACTACATAAGAAGAAATTCACTCCTTCCCTATAGTTAGGGTAAGAAGATAAATTGCTCCCTTAAGGATTGATTTTAGGGCTTGAACAATGAGATGCCTCACTTTCTCCTGGCCCAAGAGGGGTTCGATTATAGTTGGACTATGACTAATTGTTCATTAGGAGGGATCAATGGTACTTAAGGAGTTAAATGTAACTACAGAGGGAAAAATAGTAGTTTGACCCAGTTATACTTACGAGCAATTTGCAAAGGGTCAACGCATTATTAATTGGTTATATCCAATGAACACATAAATATATCTATAGTACGAAGAGTTTAGCTATCGGTCTTTAGTGGAGTGACCGGAAGTTAATGAATGTCGATTTATTTGATTAAAAGAGTTTAATCAATTAATCTCATATCATTAGAGCTTTAATTTATAGGTTCATAAGTTCCCTTCGTTAGGTCAATGAGGACTAATGAGAATCAAATTAATTTTGGTGTAATTTGAATCGTTTAAATTAATTAAAGGGAATTAATTTTATAATATAATGTATATAGATACATATATAATATAATGTATGTTAATACATTAAATAATATAATGTATGTCAATACATTAAATAATATAATGTATGTCAATACATTAAATAATTTTATGAGAGAAATGAATATTTGAATATGATTCAAATATTAATTATATGAATATGATTCATATGTTAAAATTTAATGTGAATATGGTTCATATTAAATTTGAAGGAACTGTGAAGTTCCATAACAGAAATGGGGATCAGCCCAATTTTCAATTTCTAACTGAACAACGAATTTACAGAATTCAAACAGAAATTATGCGCTGATAAAAAAAAATATTTACAGCATGCATTAAAAAAGAAAAAAGGGGAGGAGAAATTCAAACCCTTGAAGACTAAAAAGCTTCTTCACAAATCCTCTTCTCTAAATCGATCACGAACGCATCACTGAGGGTAGCACCACAAGAATTTCCTTTGTATTCTTCATAGAGGATGACAATAACAGGAGGTGTGGGCTACGTGTTTCTTTTGGGAAGAGGGAGAGTAATTTTTGGAGAGAAAAAGGTTTTCTGTGAGAGTTAGGAAAATCTTAGAGAACCTTCACATAGGGATTCTGTGAAGAAGATGATTATTTTTTTTTATTAGAAAATAACCAATCCTACAAGTACTGCAATCAAAGAGAAAAGAGGGGGAAGGAGTTACAATTCCCTCCCAAATTAATTTTAAAAAAAT